>NW_027533273.1:2324618-2367176 GCF_008692635.1 Crocuta crocuta | reverse complement strand
TATCATGAATATTTGGAAATGAGAGAAAAGCAATGTCATAATTATCATGCTCTGCCCAGCTTTTTTTCCAAGTTACATAGCATCCTCAGGCTCCAGGAGCTTCTGTTTCATTGGAAATACAAAATATGAAGCTTTTAGGAAGACAAGACAGAAAGTGATCGATACCTGGGTTGGGTGGGAAAGATTAAGCTTCTGTGAGCTCAGAGAAGGGAGAAATCCATGTGAGCTGGCATGAGTTAGCGTCAAAGATGGATGAGCTCCTGGGCTGGCTCTAAAACTGAGGGCAGAATTAAGACATATGGAGAAGAGACCAACAGACACTCGCAGCTCCTCAGAAAACACAAATTCCCTCAAAGTTCCACTGTGATTCTAAACGCATTTGTTTCAGATTTCATTAGGAACCCTCTTTCTGTAACACAGAGCCTGACAGCGGACAATAAAACCAGACCAATGCCACGCCATCCCCCTGCGTCTGAGGACTGAAGACAGCTGGCCAGGCTGACAGATCCCCCTCCCCCTCCATGAGCATCTCCCAGGATCTGAGCAGGGCTAGTCACCACTGGGCTCTTCAGAAGGCACACGCCCCGGTGCCATTCTATTTGAGAGATCCTAAGAAACTGCTCTGTTCAACATCCTTGTACATGTGAAACTCAGGTGGAGAGAAGGGCATCTGTGCAGGATGGAGGGGGCGGAAAGGAGGGGAGGAGTGGAAGGTAAGCCGAGCCAGAACGGACTGCTATTGCTTCTCCAAATCAATCAGTCTGGGTCCAGGCAGTTCAGAGTGTGTGCTACTGCAGGGTTAATAGTTTCTGGTGCCTAAAAGCTTGATTCATAAAAAATTGAACACGTCTCCAATTCTAGGATTTTTTTTTTTTTTTTTTTTTACATGCAGAGGTTTAACTCAGGAAGATGCTGGCTGCCTTGTAGCGATTAACCCCTACAAAGGCCGCTGAGCTGCCATGCCATCTTTCTGGACCATTCCTTTCAGGGGGAAGTGTGGAAATCAACACTGGGGACAGACAGGAGGGCCATTTAAGGAAGTGTTCAGGTTCTCTAGGTGGAGAATTTGAAGGTCGGGGGGAACTTCTTAAATAATGATCAAAGAAAAAGAAAAGTCCAGGTATAAATGAAACACTGGGAGAGCAGGAGAAGAAGAGCTTCCCCCACGCTACCGGCAACCAGAGGCACGTGCCATCCAGCTCACTCCAGACACCCTTTTATTCTACATCATTCCAATTTGCAAGAAATGAAGGAAGAAGAGAGGTGAGAGGAGGGGGAGAAAAAGAAGGAGGGAGGGGGGAAATGCTGGACATTAAGGTAGCCTAAAGGTTGTCTATTTCATCACCAGGTTTATTTTTTTCCCTTATATGTGGCCCTTAATGTTACTAAGATTTTTAATGAGTCTGATGCCGCCTGATTTTTGCAGAAGTGGTAATTACATCCCATAACTTATTAACTAAGATTCCATTTAAAAAAAAAGTCATTACCACTAAAAATAAAAATGGGAGCTAGCTATTTATATGCTGCCTGTCACAGTGCCCTCTCACACACACAGCAGGATAAAAACAAAGACATATGTGACACAAAAAGTTACTCTCCCGTTCCCTGAGAGTCAGGATGCAGCGGAACTGTAAATCCGGGAGGCGCACCCATTGGCAGAAATCCTGCTTGCTGAGTTTGTTAATTTAGATTCGTTTCCATCTACTAGTTTAGATGATCCGCAAGTAAATACTATTTCATCGAGAACTCAAGCAGGCTGTTGAATCCTCCAAATCCCATAGAATCTGCAGAATATCGACTCTACAATGCAACATGCAGCATGGAGTCAAGGTCACTCACTTGTGCCCACTCAGGCTATTGCTCTCTCTCAGAATGATGAGAAGTTGTGGCAAAGTAGCAAGGTAATGAGTTTCACTGAAAACAACAACAACAAAAAAAGATGGAAAATATATTTCCAGGCAACTTGATGCATGGTCTGAATTCCAGTATGTGCAAGTGGATGATCAATTATATACAGAGCAAAACCTCTCCTAACTGACCTCCACCTGGGTACTTGCCAGGGTAGCAGGCCCCGCAGAACCCTGACCTATCTAGGCCACCCTCTCTGCCCACTGGCTCCATTCCACATCATGAGTTTTTAGCCAAAAAGTCATGTGGTCTGTTCTCAAACTTGCTCCTACCACTTGTATTTGTTAGTACAACTAACAACATAATACTACATACTTACAGCAGCAATGATAGTTCACATGTACTGTGTACCATTGTTCTACAGACTTTATTTATATTGATGGCTATAATTCTCCAGCAGTCCTAGGAGGTATGTCTGATCATTAGGCCTATTTTACCAATAAAAAATCTGAGGCCATAGCTTGGGTTTCAGCTAAAAGTAACAAAGCTCAGATAAGTATGGCTCCACAGACCATGCTTTTAACAACTCTCATTTGCTGCACAAATATTAGGTAAACTGATATTCTTAAGGTCAAAAAGAAATAGTACTTTTTAGGGGTGTCTAGGTGACTCAGTCCGACAAGCATCAAACTCTTGATTTAAGCTCAGGTCATGTTCCTGGGGTGGTAGGATTGAGTCTTATGTTAGGCTCTGCACTGACTGTGGAACCTGCTTAAGATTCATATTCATTCTCTCTCTCTCTCTCTCTCTCTCTGTCCTTCCCCTGCTCATGCCCTCTCTCTCTCTAATTAAAAAAAACAAATAGTAGGTTTTAGAAATTAAACTCAATGCTTTAAAAAGACTCACTGAAACTATTTTGTTGAAAAACACCTGACACCATACCAGGTTTACCAGGTATGGGCAAAATAATTATAAAAGACTGGGAGAAAAATCATTAAAAATGTGTAATTCTGGGCTCAGATGAAAAGTATGGATGTACTTACTCATTCTGCTTCAACTGCAAGCAAATGGAAATCAGAGGTGGCATGTTCTAGATACGGCTTATAACAAGTTGAGTTCAGAACTCCAGGCATTGAATCTATATTCAAAGGGTCTACATGTTTCAGATGTAGACATGTAAACTTTTTTCATATAAAGTAAAAATATGACATTAAAGACATCTATGTTCCCAGCTTTACCCTACATTTTAATAAACCAAACACCTATTACTAATCTGTAGTAATTAGTACTTACTAATTACTTCCACTGTGCGTAGGTATGTTGATATATACACATCCCACACACATCCAGAGCTATCAAGTGCCTCAAAACAGAAAATGCTGTCTAAATAAGTCTAGTGTTGCCCCAATTAGAAATCAAGCTCCTTAAGAGCAGGGTCTGCCTGCTCCGTTCACTTCTCTATACCCTAGAAAAACACCAGCCACATAAAAGGTAATCAACTAATATTTGCTGAATGATCGCATAACTGAATAAGAATTATGTGCAATTGTAATATTTGCTAGGTGAAATGAAGTCTAGATAAGCAAAATCATACAAGGAACTGGAAAAGTCCCTCACAGGTAATGAACGTGAATGTGGTTTCTATCTGTCTTAATTATTTAATGGTGTAATTCTTCACCTGCCTCTGATGCAACAGCATAATGAGCAAACAACGGCAAAAAATATCATGTGTGCAGAGGACTCAAAATGCTATCTAGTGGAAGGAAAGAAAGGGAATATATAGGGGCGCCTGGGTGGCTCAGTCGGTTGAGCATCGAATTTCAGCTCGGTTATGATCTCGCAGTCCGTGAGTTCGAGCCCTACATCGGGCTCTGTGCTGACAGCTCAGAGCCTGGAGCCTGCTTCTGATTCTGTGTCTCTCTCTCTCTGTCTCAGCCTCTCTCTGTCTCTCTCTCTGCCCCAACCTAACTCACACTCTCTCAAAAATGAATAAATGTCAAAAAAATTTTTTAAAGACAGGGAATATATAACACCTGAAGGCCTATCAAGTACCAGATGCCTCCAAATACATCTTCACTTTAAACACAAAAATCTGTAAGGCAGGTCTTAACCCCTTTCTGAGTCTTATCAACTTAACTAATAAGTCTCTCCCTCCCTTTCAGACTTGACTGATTAGGAGCACAATAAATTCTGTGCTTCACAGAATGACAGAATGGAAAGAACACAGCCACTGACAGGTGACCTCTTTACAAATGACTAGGGGATGGAGCATCAATAAGCAACTGCTGAATAATTAAAATAAATGAGATCTGCTTAGAAACGATACTCATCTAAGCTGCTTCTGTGTAAGATTTTTCCAAGAAGCATTAGCCAGTGGCTCAAAAGACCTGAATATGACATGAAGAGCTCACTGGCCATGTGGTTTTCAGCTGAGCACAGCCTCTCGGGCCCCAGTTCCCTCATCCGTGAAAGGGACTACATTTGCCCCAAGAACTTGAAGCCAATTTTAGACCCAAGTCCACCAGATTCTGACCCCAGGCAAGTCATAACCAGGGCTACATTATGATTTTTGTGGGCTGTGGGCACTTTTGCCTCTTTGTTCAGCAATTACATACAAATTAATTACATAGCAAATACATATTAATTACACAGTGTATTTTACAACTGCATAGATGACTATTCTAATATCGTATATGAAAACATTTTCTTTGACCTAAATTAGAAAATGTTCTACTGATTTTAAGAGAAATTAGAATACTTCAATAGGCACAATATGAAGGCATCACAGAACCTAGAAACTTCTGTGGAGACAAAAGGGTGACTCAACCTAACCCTTTTCCCGCGACATGGAAGCCAGCCCTCTCCCCCACCTCCAACCAGACCCTGCACAAGAGCTGGGTGCATACAACACGCGGTCATGGCATCAGGGCGGCACCACGGAAACACCTGTCTGAATGCATGTGCAACAGGCACAGGAGAAGGACCAGGCTGGAGCCCCAGCGGCAAGGAGGACAGTGAGGTGGAAAACAGCTCAATGGTGTCGCAGTAACTCAGCGAGGAGCATGCCGAGGGACAGACGCTGAGGCAGCTAACTGCAAAGACAACTCTGGTGACTTGACCACCAACCACGTTCTTCCGGTCCTCCTACTTCCTCAACCAGCTCCAAGATTTTCTGGTCTAAGGGCTTCAAATTCAGTTCACGCAATAAAACTTCTAGAGTAACTACGCTAGGCCAGACACTGTTCAAGACACTTGATCAGGAAAGAAAACAAACACCCCTGCCCTGGGGCTGATGTTCTGGAACAACAGCTAATAAACAAACAGGCATAATGAATAATGATACTGTACCATCCAAAAGTAGTAAGAGGTATGAAGCAAGAGGTAGGGAAGTGAGAGAGGATCAGCAATTCTTAGTGGGGTTGGGGCTGAATATAGGGAACAAAGCCATGCAAGAGAGGGAAAAAAAAGCTCACCAAGAAACTGAGGTTTCAGCAAAGACATAAGTGCAGGGAGATGAAGACCTGGGGGAAAAGTATTCCAGAGAAAGGGTACAGCTTGAACAAAGGTTGGAGATAGAAATGTACCTCCTGGACTACTCCCTAACTTGTCCCTGAAGGAGAAAATTAAAATCTGTTACCAGAAGCTGAAAGCAATCTCTACTTTAGAGGGAGCTAGGGAATTGTTAAGATCTAATTCGAGCGAGTTGAGTCTGAAATATCCACTGAGAAATTAGACACGTGGACTCCATAACTGGAGAGAGAGGGGAGGACTGTAGGGTATGCCTTTGGTAGTTTGGCAGAGACGACTTAAACGTTCACCAATTGTTTCCTAGTCTTGGCTTTTCAGTGCAATTACATTGAGATCATGTGATGTCATTCTGGTTAATAGGATGGGAGTCGAAGTTAATTATGCTGCTTCCAAACCTAGCCATACACCTCCTGCATGCTGATCTGTGCTTCCTCTTGCCCCTCCACAGCAACTGCAGTGAGCTCATTTTTAATGGTAGCATCAGGGGCACCTGGATGGCTCAGTCAGTTGAACATCTGACTCTTGATTTTGGCTCAGGTCATGGTCTCCCTGTTTGTGGGATCAGTGCAGAGCCTGCTTGGGTTTCTTGTGCTCGCTCGCTCTCTCTCTCTCTCTCTCTCCCTCTCCCTCCCTCCCTCTGCCCTTCTCCTGCTCACTCTGTCTCAATCAATCAATCAACCAAAGATGGCAGCATCCTAAGATAAAAGGCTCTCAGATTCCCAAGTCACTGCTGGGAGGAGGAGCCCACACCAGATACGGTACGAGTGAGGAACTAGGAGTTCATTCTGTTACGCCCCTGAGATTTCTAGGGTTGTTATTAAAGCAGCTGGCTTGAATTGTCCTGACTAATACAGTAGACATCTCTACAGAGCAGATACTTAAAGTGGAAATGACCAAGATCACTGAGGCCTTGCCTCTTTTGAAACTGCCCAGAAAAGTGTGAATGAAGGTCTCCTTTTTTCCAAGGATAAAGGACAGTAATTAAACCTTTATCCTACTCAATGTGTCTACATTATTTCATCTCTTCCTGCTTAAAACTGTCTTCCCTAGGCTTCTAGAACCAAGTCCTTCCCTGGTTTTCTGCTGGTCTTACTGGCTATTCCATTCTTTCTTCTGCCTATCTCTGGGATGGCTAACATATCTTCTCTCTGGGGATCCTATTTGCTCTGAAAGCTTTAATTACCTCTTGTACTGTCAAAAGTTTTCCACCTGTATTGATAGTCCTTATTTATCTCTTGGGCTATTTGAATACATCTGTCTGACAGGGTGTGACAGTTAATTCTATGTATCAACTTTACTGGGTCACAAAATGACCACATATTTGGTTACCATTATTTCTGTGTGTGTCTGTAGGGACATTTCTGGATGAGATTAGCAATTGAATCAGTAGACTGAGTAAAGCAGATTGCTGTCCCCAATGTAGGTGGAAATCAACCAATTCACTGCAAGAATGAACAGAATAAAAAGGCAGAGAAAGGGAGAATTTGCATCTCTGCCTGACTATAGAGCTGGGACACTGGTCTTCTGCCCTCACACTGAGACCTGTCCCATTGACTCCTCTCATTCTCAGGCATTCAGACTCAGACTGAACTATATCATCAGATTTCCTGAGCCTCCAGCTTGCAGACAGCAGATCATGGGATCATGGGGATCCCAGTTTTCCTAACTGTAAGAGCCAATTCCTGAAAATAAACCTTGTATGTGTGTATATGCATGCACACATACACACATGCATACATACCTATGTATGCATATCCTATTGGTTGTTTCTCTGGAGAAACCTAATGCATGGTGTATGGGCACTGTAAACATAAAACTGTATTCCAACACAGATTTATCCTGTCTATGGAACATGCTGTCCCATCTACAGTCAGCTAGATCAACAATACCATTACCCTTCTGGCCCCCTGAATTACAAGCTCAGAAGTACTAATGACTCTTAATTTTCTTGCCCAGGCCCCTAACCAACCACAGATCATTGCCCCCTTATCTCTTTCTGCTGGAAGAGATCGCCCAGAAAATCTTCAAGAAACATGTGCAGATATTACTTTTTTTAAATTTTTTAATGTTTGTTTATTTTTGAGAAAGAGAAGGCAGAGCATGAGCAGGAGAGAGGGAGGGGCAGAGAGAGAGAGGGAGACATAGAATCCAAAGCAGGCTCCAGGCTCTGAACTGTCAGCACAGAGCCTGACGCGGGGTTCAAACTCACAAACCATGAGATTCAAAGTCCAATGCTTAACTGGCTGCATCACCCTGGCGCCCTCAGATACTACCTTTTAACAAGGCTTCTTCCTGTTGATTACTAGATTCTCCCCTAAATTAGTTCAAGTTCAAAGGCTGTACATGCTATTTTAAAAGATGATGGAATTTCATTTTACTAAAATAGTGTGGATGTGGCTATAAAGCCTACATTTGAACTGAAGAGCACAAAAATTTTAGTAAAGTCATCTAAGATGGTAAGTAAATGTGACCCACAAACTTCCGAATAGTCTAGTAAAAGAAGTCCAATAAAAAGAAGGGGTCTTCTGGCCTCCTGCCCAGGGTAAGGTGAGGTGACTACTGTGGCATCTTCCGGAAACCACTAGTGGAATTGTTGTCCCTTCCCTGACAAAACAAAGCCATATAACACTCCTCAGGATTCCAGGCCAGTGAGACCAGAAGTGCATGCGCACGCACGCACACACACACACACAAGCCCACAAACACTCCCACACCCGTGCTCTGAGCACATGCCAGGTCCTACCTGGCAGGTGACAGCTGTAACTTTTAACCATCCCCAGGCTAAGGACTCTCCCCTTCTTCCTTTGGGACCATCAGTCACCCACAGTGTTTCTGAAAACAGAATGCCAGGCTCCACCTGAGTTTTTGATCGACCCCAGAATCAGGAGACAGAGAACCAGGAACATACATTTCAAATGATTTCCCACTTAGAATACTAAGCATCGCCTGGGAATTTCATGTTTTAATTTTTCTGCCCAAAGAGGGTATCTGCCTCCAAAAGTTCACACATGTACTGGCAGCTTCTTTACCAAGACAGTAATTTCTACTGCCAAACTTCCTTTGAAAAGAGGCAAGTCAGGGGGCGCCTGGGTGGCTCAGTCGGTTAAGCGTCTGACTTCAACTCACGTCATGAACCCACAGTTCTTGGGTTCAAGCCCTGTGTCAGGCTCTGTGCTGACATCTAGCTTAGAGCTAGGAGCCTGTTTCGGATTCTGTGTTTCCCTATCTCTCTGACCCTCGCCTGTTCATGCTGTGTCCCTCTCTCTCTCTCTCTCTCTCTCTCTCTCTCAGAAATAAGTAAAACATTAAAAAAAATGAAAGGGGTAAGTCAGTGGTGTCCATGTAACTAGCACACAGGATGCTGTGCACAGAGCTGACTAATTGGATATAAGTAATTGAAAACAAAGGCTTTTTATACAAGCATTTGAAAAATCGAACAAATAACTAAATTTAAAAGACTGTTACCCAAAAAATCTACCTGTGACTGATTTTTCAGTCACAATTTATCTCCATTAAAAAATAAACTGGGGCACCTGGGTGGCTCAGTCAGTTAAGCATCTGACTCTTGAGTTCCGCTCAGGTCATGGTCTCACCTTATATAAGATCAAGCCCCACATTGGGCTCTACACTGATAGTACGGAACCTGCTTGGGATTCTCTTTCCCTTTCTGTGCCCTTCCCTTGCTCTCATGCATGAATGGGTGCTGCTCTTGCTCTCAAAGTAAATAAATAAACAAACATTTAAAATAAGCAAACAAACCTATGATTTCCACCAAAGAGCAACCGAGATAACTCAGAATAGCAAGAATCATTATCATTTACCTACTAATTTTCACATTTCTTCAAACATTTATTGGAAATCTAGTATAGGTTCCCAGGCACAGTGCTAGTGATACAAAAATTAATAAAACAGAGAAATACACTCCCTAGGAATCCTAGGGATGCACAGGCTGGAGGAAAGAGATAAGAATCTAAACAAACAAACAAAAAGTATAATCAAGTGTTAAAGGCACTATGACAGCTATTTCTGTGGAGTACAGTGAAGCCCTGGGAGTCAGTGCATTGTATTTATCTAGGGGACCAGGGATTGGTAAGTATGATTCCACAGAGATCAGACAATTGACAGAGTCTTGAACTACTGAGAGGTGTTTGCTAGGGTGGAGTTGAGATGACAAAAAGGAAGGGCATTTCAGAGAGTGAAAAGCAAAAGTTTAAAGACAGGCCAAAAACAATATACATTCCATTATTTTCCTGAAAATCGCGCTGAACTCAACCCATGTAACACATTTTTTGTAAACTGAGGGAGATCTGGCACAGGAGACTCTTTGCACTTTCAACTGACACCGGGACTTTGCAGACAGAGAGATGCTGGCCCACCAAAACCACCTGCAGACCTCGCATCTGACTGCAAGAGCAGAGAGTAAACAGCACGGCATCAGCCTGTAGTGAACAAGTATAAACAACAGGCACTTGCATAAAAGTAATCCAAACGACAGCCATAATGATAGGTTTATAAGTGAACCCAGAAGTTTGCCCAAAAGTATTGGCCCATCTGGTAAACAAGACAAGAAACCACTGGAGAGTATCCCAGGAAAAATATTTTTAAGAAACAACAGAAAATATACTAAATCCTTATATCACTTAAGGCACAATGTAGCTTAAGGAACGATACAAAATCACCAAAATTAAGTGCTAGTTTTACCATTTCCACAGCAATTGTAACCTAGAACTGCTTCATACCCACGATTCAAGGTCCTTAACTGAAAAATGGATATACTAAAAATTCATTTAGAATTTTCCAAATGACTAAATGAGGAAACATATCTCAAGGGCTTTTGTACAATGCCCAGGAATTAGCTAGAAATGTTGATGGTAATAAGTATGTTAAAATAATAAGCTGATAATAAGTAAACATTGTGTATGTCTCTCAAAACCCCTCAGGAAATATGCAATAAGAAAAAGTTCTAGAAGATGATGCACTGCCTTGCACTAAATATAATCTCCTTCACTAGAAGACTAGTGAAAACCTGACAATTCATCAACAGAAAAGACAATAAAACAACTCCTATGGAGAGACATGTGTTTTGATAAATGACTCCTATGAAATTCCCATGAGAAATAAAGCTGTTTTTAACAGCTTTATTGAGTTACTATTCATATACTTAATTCACTTATCCTAAGAGTGTTTCCGTAGTTTTCAGTGTACTAAAAAGAACTTTGCAACCATTACCACTATCAATTTTAGAAGATTTTCATCACCCTAAAAAGAAGCCCTGTACCCCTAAAGTCATTTCCCATTCTTTGCAATTCCAGCATCCGAATCTACAAATCTACTTTCTGTATATATTCTGTTTCCTATAATGAGGTCATACAACACAGGGTCTTTTACTTGGCATGTTTTCAAGTTCCAGCCATACTGTTGCCTATACCAGTACTCCATTCCTTTCTAATGCCAAGTAACATCCCATTATATAAACACAGCACATTTTATCCATTTGTTGGATGATTAACATTTGCATCATTTCTACTTACTAGCTTTTATGAATGTCCTACTGAGATCATTCAAGTTTCTGCGGTGAATGTGTGTTTCCATTTCTCCTGGGTGTGCACCTACAATGTAACTGCTGGACCACATGGCAATTGCTCACCTGTTTTCCAAAGTAGTTGCACCACTGTACATTCCACCATCAGGTTCCAATTTCTCCACATCTTTACCAACATTTGTTATGTCCTGTCTTACTGATTATGGCCATCTTGGTGGATGTCAAGTATCCATTTCCCTAATAACTAATGATGAACATCTTTTCATATGTTTTTTGACCATTTGTGTAGCATCTTTGGGAAAAAAATGTCTATTCGTGTTCTTTGCCTCTTCTTTTTCTGTTTTTAAGTTTATTTATTTTGAGAGAGTGAGAGAAAGAGAGAGCGAGCGAACACACACACACATGCAAGGGGGGCGGAGGAGAGGAGAGAGAAAGAATCCCAAGCAGGCTTTGTGCTGTCAGTGCACAGCCCCATGAGGAACTAAAGTTCAAGAACCAGGAGATTAAGGCCTGAACCTAAATCAAGAGTCAGACCCTTAACTGACTGAGCCACGCTGGTGTCCCCTTTGCCTCTTTTTAAATTATTTATTTTTCTGTTCACTTGTAAGAGCTCTTTATATATCCTGGATACTATTGCCTTATCAGAGACAAGATTTCCAAATATTTTCTCCCATTATTTGTCTTATCACTTTTTTGATGGTATTATTTCTGGCAAAAAAAAAGTTCTAATTTTGATAAAGTTTAATTTATCTACTTGTAATTTTGTTCCCTGTGATTTTGTCATATCTACCAAGGCTTTCCCTAACCCATGGTCACAAAGACTTACTGTATTTTTTTCTAACAGTTTTATAACTTTAGCTCTTAAAGTCTACGATCTGTTTTGAGGTAATTTTTTATTATGGTGTGAGAAAGGCGGTTCGGCATCAATCCACTATTCCTCAGGTAGATGTCCAGTTGTTCCAAAACCATTTGTTGAAAAGTCTATTCTTTCCCTCACTGAACTGTCTTCACAACTTGCTAGTCTATTTCTTAATTCTGTTCCATGTGTATCTACCCTTATGCCAATATCACACTGCCTTGACTACTATAGTTTTATAGTAAGCTGTGGAATTAAGAGTTCAATAACTTTCTTCTTTTAAACTGTTTTATCAATTCAATGTCCCTTGGATTTCCATATGAATTTCAGGATGAGCCTGTCAATTCCTCCAAAATAAGCTGAAATTTCAATAGAGATTGCATTAAATCTGTAGATCTATTTGAGGAGTAATGCCATCTTAAAAGGATTAAGGTTTCTGATCCATGAACATAGGATGTATTTCCATTTATTTGTGCTTTCTTTATTTTCTTTCATCAGTGGTTTGTACTTTTAAGATTCAAGTTGTGCACTTCTTTGTTAAATTTATTCCTAAGTATTTGATTCTTTTTCTTAATGTTTACTTATTTTTGAAAGAGACATAGAGCAAGCAAGGGAGGGGCAGAAAGAATGAGACACAGAATCTGAAACAGGCTCAAGGCTCTGAGCTGTCAGCAAAGAGCCTGATGTGGGGTGCAAACTCATAAGCCATGAGATCATGACCTGAGCTGAAGTAGGACGATTAACTGACTGAGTCACTCGGGTGCTCCTATTGTTTTTGATGCTATGAATGGAATTGTTTTTTCTAACTTCATTTCTAAACTTTTCATCATTACTGATACAAATATACTTGATTGTATATATTTATCTAGTTTGCATCCTGCAACCTTGCTAAACTCATTTATTATTTCTATTAGCTTTTTAGCGGATTCTTAGTATTTTCTACCTAGTATTTGCAAGAAGAGATTATTTTTTTCTTCCTTTCCTACCATATGTGTGTGTGTGTGTGTGTGTGTGTGTGTGTGTGTGTGTGTGTGTGTGTTGTTTCTTTTTTCCCTAATCATCCTGTCTAGGACTTTCAGCTCAATATTGAATAGAAATGGCAAAAGTAGCTATCCTGATTTTAGGGGGAAATCATTCAATGTTTCATAATTAAATATGATATTAGCTGTGTGATTTTCATTGACATTCTATTGCTAGTTTGTGGAGTGTTTCAAACCAGAAAGGGTAGACTTTGTAAAATGTTTTTTCCCTGTCAACTCAGATTATTCTGTGTTTTGTCATATTCTATTAATATGAGGTATTGCATGTTGCATATAAACTAACCTTGCACTGCTGATTACTCTGTATAATGTTTTCACAACCCGAAGGATTCAGCTTGCTAGTATATAGCCTACATTTTAACTTTGCAAACAAAATAATCTTGCCTTTTTGAAAAATGATCTTTGGTGTCTCTGTCAAAAATGGAATAGCACATTGACAAATGATCACTGGTCTTAGCAATTTAAAAATAATATTGCATGGGGGTGCCTGGGTGTCTCAGTCAGTTAAGTGCTGGACTTCAGCCCAGGTCATAATCTCACAGTTCATGGGTTCAAGTCCTGTGTCAGGCTCTGTGATAACAGCACAGAGCCTAGAGCCTGCTTCAGATTCTTTGTTTCCCTCTCTCCTTGCCCCTTCCCTACTCGCATACTTGCTCTCTCTCACTCTCTCACTCTCAAAAATAAACATTAAAAAATTTTAAAGTAATAATATTGCATGTGTTAGGTGATTAATTGGTGTAATACCCGAAAATTTTTTAACTCGCAGTAATTTTCAATGACCAAGAAATGACTAAAACATCATTAATTATATTATCTAAAGGGCATTGTTAAGTTGGATTATAAACTGTATTTTCTTCTGTAAATTCCATTGAAGCTCAAAGTATAGCAAGCCTGAATATTTCAGTATTAATGTCTGTAACAAATCAACCAAGCCCAATTTCAATAGTATTTTAGTTTCTCTTATATAACTTCCATGAATTGTCCTATCTTTATGGACTATCACAGAGAAAAATAAGCCCAAAAATATTTTTCTTTATTTCTCTAAACAAGAGGTATACTCCAACGTAGAACAAGCATGATGCAGGATGCCATCAACCCAGTGCAGTAGATTTAGTCTGAGTTCACCTTACTAAATGATCACAAAGGATTTAATTGAGAATGCCACACCCATATTCATTAGAAACTTTGTTTTTCTTCCACTAAGCACTCACATAGCCTTCACCATGCTGTTTTTAAATGTCCCACATGTTACAGACATTTTAAATCATAGGCATGACTGCAGGCAATGGAGGGAAGAGGTCACTAAATCCTTTCTCTAAAATATAACACTGTAAGTAGATAAAACTGTCAAAAAAAAAAACAATCATTTTAAGTCTCTGGAAATCAACCAAAAGACATACAATAAATTCAGTGGGAGTCTGTTAGACTCTTGCCTAGAGCTACCATCACCCCCAAGCCCAGCTCAATAAACAGGATAGTTACACAAAGGCAGAGCTGGTTATGAAAACCAGTAGCTCGCTGCTAGGAAGGGGCTGACTTGATTTGGACCGCAGGGGGGAACACCCACGCCCAGTGAACAATAGGAAAAGCCTACCTGTCCTAACTTGAGGTTGCAATTCTGATTGGGGTGTGCTAACTGAAAGATAAGCCGATATTTAACAGGAACTCTCTGTGTGGGACTTGGAGAATGATGGAATAAAGATCTAGGTTAAAGAGGAACAACAATATTGTCAAAAAAAAAGGTCAAAATCAACTTCTTAATAACTCTGAATATTAACCAAAGACTTGGAATAAGTCAAGGAGCATTTACAATTTATGAGTATGTTGAACCTCAGTAAGTACAGTCGGCACAGGGCATTTTAACTCAGCTCACTCCCATCCTTCTCTCTCCAGCTCCACAGTAGCCTTAACATCCAGCAGCCCTGCAACCATGGTGACCGAGAAGCAGTAGCCTTGCAGCCACGGGGCGGGGGGGGCAGATAGGGTCTGGGCCTCCCTAAAAAGCCCAGCCCCACAGTACTGCCTCTTTCTGACCTTCATCTCATGAGTCATCATATCCTCAGCACCAAGCAGAGTTCTGGGTATAGCATGGGTATTTAACGTAGTCCCTCCTTTTCCACGGTTTTGCTTTCTGTGGTTTCAGTTACCCACAGGCTACCACAGTCTGGAAGGAGACGATCCTCCTGACGTTCTGTCCAAAGGTAAATAGCAGCCCAACACTACGTCAAAATGCCTACGTCATCCACTTCACTTCATCTCATCATTGGTATTCTGTTATCTCCCATCATCACAAAAAGAAGAGTGAGTACAGTACAAGAAGATATTGTGACAGAGGCCACATTCACGTAACTTTTTATTATAGTATATTGTTATAATTGTTCTATTTTATTATTAATTAAACAATAAGTTAACCTTACTGTTCCTAATTTATAAGCTTTATTATAGACGTGTGTATAGAAGAAAACATAGTACATATATGGTTCAGTACCATCTATAATTTCAGGAATCCACTGCTTGGATTGCCTTGCAACATATTCCCTGTGGAGAAGTGGGGGGGACTAGTGTATTTCTACATCCTGTATTCTAATAGTGAACAATCTGAAAATGACATTAAAAACTATTCTCACTCAAAAGAGCTTAAAAAGAAAAAAATAAGAACAAAATTAACCAAAGAAGTTTAGACTTACAAGTTTAGACTTATTGCTAAACAATATAAGTCAGTTAGAGAAAGGCAAATGATTTCACTCATATGTGAAATGTAAGATACAAAACAGATGAACATAAGAGAGGGAGACAAACCATAAGAGGCTCCTAAATACAGAGAACAAACTGAGGATTGCTGGTAGGGTGTTGAGTGGGGGGGAAGTATTAAGGGGTGAGGGGCAGTAAGGAGGACACTTGCTGTGATGAACACTGGGTGTCATATGTGAGTGATGAATCACTAAATTCTATTCCTGAAAAAAATAAACATATTTTGATTTAAAAAATTGAAACAGAATTAAGCGTCTAGGAAAAAATTTATGTTTATGGTAAATTAATTTTTGACAAAGGTGCCAATGCAATTTGGTAAAGGGAATACTGATCTTTTCCAACAAATGCCACTGGGAAAACTGAGTATCACAAAAGCAAGAAAACGAACTTAGACCCTTTTTTTCATGCCAAATACCAAAATTAACAGAAATGGATAATAAACTTAAATGTGAGAGCCAAAACTATAAACCTTGAGGAAGGAAATGTAGGAAAAATCTACATGACCTTGGATTAAGTGTCAAGGTTTTTTAGATATGACACCAAACACACAATCCAAAAAGAAAAAGTTGATAAACTGGACTGATCAAAATTAAAATCTGTGCTTCAAAAGATACCATAAAGCGGACCCTGGGTGGCTCAGCTAGTTAAGCATCTGACTCTTTAAAAGTATTTTATTTTTATTTATTTATTTTTTTTTTAATAGTTTATTGTCAAATTAGTTTCCACATAACACTCAGTTAAGCATCTGACTCTTAATTTTTGCCCAGATCATGATCTTACCATTGGTGACAGGCTCAGACTGGGATTCTCTCTTTCTCTCCCTCTCACATGCATGCTCACACTCTCTCTTTCTGTCTCAAAAAATTTAAACATAGTCAATACTGGGGAAAAAACTTGCAAATCGTTTTTCTGATAAATGACCTGTATCTAGAAAAATATATACATGTATATGTATTTCCTATCATAAAATAAGTCAAACAACTCAATTTAAAAAATGGGCAAATGGGGGCGACTTGGTAGCTCAGTCAGTTAGGCATCCAATTCTTGATTTTGGCTCAAATCAGGATCTCACAATTAGTGGGTTTGAGCCTCATGTCAGGTTCTGGGCTGTCCATGAGGAGCCTGCTTGGAATTCTGTCTCTCCCTCTCCTTGCCCTTCCCCTGCTTATGCTCTCACTCGCTCTCACTCTCTCTCTCTCAAAATAAATAAATAAACTTAAAAAATAAAAATAAATACACATCCATTTTTTAAAAAAACAGGCAAATGATTAAAAAAGACGTCTACCAAAGAAAACATACAAGTGGCTAATGAGCATATGAAAATATGCTCAACAACATCAGTCATAGGAAAAATACCAATTAAAACACAGTGAGATGCTACTACATCTCATTAGAATGGCCATAATCAAAAGAAAAACAGTAAACAGTGAAGGCATAAGGTTTAGGAAAACTGAAACTCTCATACATTACTGGTGGGGATGTCAAATGCTACAGCCACTTTGGAAGCCAGTTTGACAATTTCGTAAAAGGTTAAACATAGAGTTACCATATAGTCCAGCAATTCTATTCCTAAGTATATACCCAAGAGAAATGAAAACATACATCTTCGCAAAGCCTCGTCTGAAAATATCCGTGGCCACATTATTCATAAAAGCCCTGAACTGGAAGCAATCTGAATGTCCATTCACTGAATGAATAAATAAAATGTAGTGTACCCATACAATGGAATACTTACCAATAATTAGAAAGAACACACTAGCCCCCACAAATACAGTCAACTAATATGGAACAGTCCATGGAGAAAGCTGAGTCTCATCAACAAATGGCACTGAGGAAACTGGGCAGCCACATGCAGAAAAATGAAACCAGACACCTATCTTACACCACTCACAAAAATTAACATAAAATAGATTAAAGACTTAGACATAAGCCCTGATACCATAAAACTCCTAGAAGAAAACATAGGGGAAGACGCTCCTTGACATTGGTCTTAGCGATGATTTTTTTGGATATAAAGCACAGGCAACAAAAGCAAAAATCAACAAACGGAACCACATCACACTAAAAAGCTTCTGTACAGCAAAAGAAACTATTAACAAAATGAAAAGGCAACCTATGGGAGGTAAGAAACTATTTGCAAAACTAATAGTGAATAAAGGGTTAATATCCAGAATATACAAGGAACTCAAACAACTGACAGCAACAAATACCAATTTAAAAAATGAGCAGAGGAACTATATAGATGTGTTTCCAAAGACATCCAAACAGCCAACAGATAAATGAAAAAATGTTCAACATCATTAACCATCAAGAAATATATAAAAAAAAATTTTTAAAAATTAAAAAAAAAAAAGGGGGCACCTGGGTGGCTTAGTCGGTTAAGCGTCCAACTTTCACTTAGGTCATGATCTCGCGGTTCGTGGGTTCGAGCCCCGTGTTGGGCTCTGTGCTGACTGCCAGCTCAGAGCCTGGAGCCTGTTTCAGTCTGTGACTCCCTCTCTCTCTGACCCTCCCCTGCTCACGCTGTCTCTCTCTCCTAGAATAAAAATAAAAGAAATATAAATCAAAATCACAATGAGGTATGACCTCATACCCGTTAGAATGGCTATTATCAAGAAGATAAGACATAACTGTTGGTAAGGATGTGGGTAAAAGAAGACCCTAGTGCACTGTTCATGGGTATGTAAATCAGGTCAGCCACTATGGAAAACAATATACAGTTTCCTTTAAAAATTAAAGATAGTGATACCCTAATGGCTCAGTCATTTAACCTCTGACTCTGGATTTTGGCTCAGGTCATGATCTCATGGTTCGTAAGCTGAAGCCCAGGCTCTGGGCTGATGGTGTGGAGCCTGCTTGCAATTCTCCCTTTCCCTGTTTCTCTCTGCCCCTCCTCTGCTTGTGCTCACTCGCTCTCTCTCACTCTCGCTCTCTCTCAAAAATGAACTTTATATATACATACAAAGATACATATAAAGATAGAACTACCATATAATCCTGCAATCCCACTTCTAATCATATATCCAATGAAACGAAAACAGGATATCAAAAAGATACGTGCACTCCCATGTCTATTGCAGCATTTTTCCCAATAACCAAAATATGGGGAAAAACTAATTGTCCATCAACGGATTAATGGTTGAAGAAGATGTGGTACATACATACAATGGAATATAATTCAGCCATGAGAAGGAAATCCTGCCATTTGGGACAACATGGTTGCAGGGCACTGTGCTAAGTGAAATGCGTTAGACAGAGAAGGACAAATACTTTATGATATCATTAATATGCAGAATCTAAAAAAAAGCCAAGTTAGTAAAAACAAATGGTCGAAGGGTGGTTCCCAGGGACTGGGCAATGGGGGAGTGGGAGAAATGCTGTTTAAGGATACAAACTTGAGGAGCACCTGGGCAACTCAGTCAGTCAAGCATCTGACTCTTGATTTTGGCTCAGGTCATGATCTCCTACTTTGTGAGTTCAAGCCCAGTGCAGAGCTTCCTTGGGATTGTCTATCTCCTGTTCTGTCTCTCCCTCACAAAAATAAGTAAACATTTTTTTAAAATGCAGTTTTCAGGATCCAAACTTGCAACTAATAGAGAAATAAGTCCTGGAGGTCTGATGCACAGCAGGGGAATTACAGGGACTTTTAAGTTGCTCAACTTAACTATTCTCACTACAAAAAAAAAGAAACAATAACTATGTGATGTGATAAAGGTGTTAGCTGACACTATGACAGAATCATATTGCCACATCTATCCATGTGTATGTATCAACTCAGCATGTTTTGATACACAAAATGTCAATTCTATTTCCTATGCAATTGTATGTCAATTATATGTCAATTCATTTAAAAGAATAAACTACCAGCACTTGCAGCAACATGAAACTCAAACTTTATGGTAGATGAAAGAAGCAAAACACAAAACATTCATATTGCATGGTTCCAGTTATATAAAATTTCCAGAAAAGGTAACACTAGACAGACAGAAAGCAGATCTGTGACTACTTGGGGCTGGGGGCAAGCAATGAATCCAAATGACATGAGGGAACTTTTCTGGGGTGATGAAATGTTTTTACAACTAGATCATGGTTACATCACTTTATAAATTTTACAACTGGCAAATTTCATATGTAAACTGTACTTCAATAAAAATCATAGCTTGGATGGCATGGCAAATATGTTTGTTTTCCATCCCTACACAAATATGTTTGCTGTCACTTCCACAGCAGGGAATCAATGGCTTCACTTCCTTACAGGGAGGATGCTAATTGTATGATGAAATATGCCAAGATCATTTTGCTCAATTACAGCAAAGGCTATGTCTTTGCATCACCAACAGACTGGTAAGAGTGAGTGGCAGTGAAGCATCTGGCTTCCGAGTGCAAAAGGCACCAAGACTAAAAGTTTGATATTCTTACTGGAGCAAATGATAGTGGTTTCTGCTTATCCCACTGATTTAACAGCAAAGTCCCAGCAGAAAGCACTAGGAGGGGCGCATGGGTGGCTCAGCTGGTTGAGCGTCAGATTTCGGTTCAGGTCATGATCTCACAGTTTGAGTTTGAGCCCCGCATCGCACTTTGCACTAATAGCATGAAAATTGTTTTGCATTCTGTCTCTCTCTCTCCACCCCCTCCCCAACTCAAAAATAAGTAAATCTTTTTTTTAAGCACTAGGAGAAAAAAACTACAAATGCAGCACAGACAAGACCATTTAAGTTATGGTGTACACTGATTTTTATATTAAGTATTATATTAAGTAGTTTTTTCAAGTCCTGAGAAACTACCAAGCTGCTTGCTTGAATGAGGCACTGGTTGCCTGGAAGCAGAAAGCAGGCCCTCATTTTAATATTAAACAAATGTCCTAGCCCACCACAGAAGAAAGTAGAAAGGAAGGAGGAAGGCAGAAGCAGAGAGGTGGTATCTAAAATACACAAATGACCAAGAAATGTTCACTAACCTCTGACCCAAGTGTCACCAAGTTCCTAAGAAAGATTTTCAGTGGACTGCTCCAATTTTTCCCTTCCGTCCTGTTCATTCTCTCTCTCTCTCATCCCCATGCCCTGCCCCCACACTGAAGATTTCTAATGGCAGCACAAAAGAAAATATAAAGGAATAGAAACTTCATGTTCTCATCCACACTGGTTTTGTGCCAATGAAGACCACCAACAAATTCTGACGAAAGCCACCAACTAAGTCTGAATACCCAGGACTCCAGTTAAATTCATCTTAGGACTTCCATTTACACTTTGTCAAACAGCACTCATACCTGAGGACTAGATTCTACTAAGAATTCTAGAGCGTTAGACAAGGAAAGGGCCAGAAAGTTCACAACATCCAAACTCCCCTATTTTATTAAGAGGGGCATATGGGTTGGGGTGCCTGGGTGGCTTAGTCGGTTGNAAAAAAAAAAACATAAAAAAAAAAAAAAAAAAGAGGGGCATATGGGGCCAAGAGAGGTGAACAGAGTTTTACAATGTGCTGTTAGCAACAGGCTAGAGCAAGAATTCTGGCCGTCTGAGTGAGTGTAGTGCTCCTTCCATAATTCCAGGTTTCACGTTCACCGTACAAAAGAGAAAATCATCCAAGACCAAAGACAACAGACAGTACCAGAACTGCTTCCTCTTTCCAGTGAACACACACAAACATTTCACTCCATGACTAGAGTTTCTTAATCAACATCAAGACATTATAGTAAGAAAATCACTGAATGAAGAGAGCAGACAATCCCTGGTCTACAGATTATTTCATCAATGATCAGAAACAAGAATCCCCAGGCACCACTATCTACCATTCGTATGATACAAATGTAAGTCTTGAAATAAACACCGGCTAACGTTAAGAGTGCTGAAAACTATGATCGGGTAGTAGAGTTACATGGAAAGAAGCATCAGGTGTACTTAGAAATTTCTCTTCCTTCAAAAACAAAAAAAAAAAGAGTACTACTATATTTAAAGAAATCAATACACATTCATTGCCGAAAGTAGACGAAACAAAGGAGCATCTACAAGAAAAAAGAAATCACCCCTAACCACCCTCAGACCCCACCTAGAATCAGTCACCAACCTTTCTTTCTGCCTAGAACTACACAGGGCCATCTCTTAAAAGAACAATGCTGAATACACCTACTTCCCTTCAATGGGGAGAGCGGTGTGTTTGTGATTACACATCACATGCAGTTCCCAGAGTCAGGAAGCACTATGGGGAAATGAGGATTTGGGGAAGCAGGAAGTTGGAAGCAGGGATATGTGGAGAGTGGTTCTGACTCTTCCTTAGGTGAGATGTGGTCTTGCTGATGCCAACTTTAGCCTCAAAACCCAAATTAGGTCCTGAATGGCTAAAAACATTGCCTACTGAAGAAAAAGATCCTTTCACAGATCATTCCTGAATAGTGACAGGAAAGGGACTATGACATAGGACAAAATTAAGCCTGAGCTTTTCTAATCCAGGAAGCTACTACTTTTGGCAGACAGGGTCATCCACTCATCCATAAATCTGTTGTGAGGGGGAGCACCTCAGCCCACCAGTCATCTCCTTGTGATGACATCCTGTCTGCTAGACCCATTTCCAGCCTGTGAGCTTTTCCCTAGTGCACTGGTTTCCTACTGCTGCTGTAACAAATAAGCACAGACAGAGTGGCTTCAAAGAGCACAGATTTATTATTTGACACTACTAGAGATCAGAAGTTCATAATCAGTCTCAGTAAAAATCAAGGAGTTGCCAGAGATGAATTCCATTCAGAGGCCCTAGAGTCTACTTCCTTGCCTTTCCTAGCTTCTAAAAGCTACCTGCATTCCTTGTCTCAGGGCCCCACATCACTCTGACCTCTGCTTCTGTCATTAAATTGTCTTCTCTAACCTTGACTTTCTTATCTCCTTCTCAGAAGCTAGGTGATTCCATTAGACCCACCCAGGAAATCCTGCATAATCTTTCCATCTCAATATCCTTAACTTAATCGCACCCAGTTTTGCAAAGTTCCTTTTGCCATACAAGGTAACTTATTCACAGGAGCTGGGATGAGGACATGGACAGAATAATGGGAGCCATTATTCTGCCTAACACACTTTAGTATTAAAACATTCTTCAGGAGTATCAATTTTAATGCACGCTTAGTAATTCATTTTATAAATAAATCCAACATTCTCTTATTGTTTTGGTTAGATTGTTTCTAAAAATTTTGCTATTTTCAATAATGCCAAAATAGACATGGTAAAAAGGACTAAATGTCTGTGTCCCCCCCAAATTCATTTGTTGAAAACTAACCTACCATGAGATGGTAGTAAGGGGTGGATCCTTTGAGGGATAATTAAGTCATTAGGGCTTGAATGGAATTAGTGCCTTTATGAGAAGAGATACAAAAGCTTGCTCCATCTCTCTGTTCTCTGCCATGTGAAGGTTCAATGAGAAATTGGCTATCAAGACCAGAAAGAGGGTCTACTAGGACCCAACCACACTTGCACCCTGATGCCAGACTTTTTCAGCCTCCAGAACTGTGAGAGATAAATTTTGGTTGTTGGTTTCATCCCTTAAAGGTTTATTTTTCAACTATCCTGTTCTTCATTTTCTTTTTGCAGTATTTTCCGTATGATATTTATGGAAGTTTAGGACTCAACAGTTAATTAAACAATTTTTTATGAGGATTTATCAGGCTTTTCCCTTTAGTATAAATTTTTCCTTGTGTTGACTTCCTTTATTATTTATAACCCTAAACTGGAGGATAAAAGAACACTAAACTACAAGTTGCAAATGTCACATATTTGAGTTCTAACACAAAAATATTCTCCTGTTAAAATCAGATAAAAACCATGTAAGAACAGAAGGACTTATTTTTTACATTAAGTTATGTAAATGAAGGATCAGCAAATTTTGTGTGCTATTTATTTTTTTATGGCCCATGAGTTGTTTGTGAGGGGACAGAGAGGGATATACAACAGAGATCGCATGGCCCACAAAGGCTCAAGATTGACTACCTGGTCCCCTAGAGAAAAACAAAGTCATTGGCAATGTCCAGGAGTGGGGTGGGGGAGCGGGGGGGGATATGGGGAGAAATATAAACCTTTTTTTTTTCCCAAAGAAATTTGCAACTGCCCCAACACTTATATATTACACCTTTCCATTCTTCTAACTCAAATGCCACTTGACTCAAACAAGAAATCAAAATGGCCAGCACACATATTAAAAATGCATCATCCTCCTACTTAAAATGAACTGCAAATTAAATTTATACAATGTCACTATCAAACTAGAAAAGAGCATAAAGATCTGTTTTATATATATATACACATATATATATATACACACACATATATATATACATACATACATACACACACACACACCATTAGAGAGGATGTGAGGAAATGTCAACCCTGATTTTCTTGGTGGGAGTGTGAAAGCATCCTTCTTAGGGAATAATATTACAAAACTATCAAAAGTTGCATTCTGTAGGCTCTTTGACCCAAGAATTTAAGTTGCATTAATTTTTAATCACAAAAACTCTCATAGGAATTTATAAGACAATGTGTGTGCAGCTACCTCTTTAGTATTATTTACAAACAATACTAGCAAATCACTACAAATGTTCCAAATGCCTACTTGTGCTGGTTAACTCAGCAGATCTGGATTTATCAAGCTCTGCACATTCCCAAGAAAGAATTATCTTCAGGAATGGCTCTTGGTTAGTTCTGGAAGCTCTGAACCCTTGGAATATTCTGCCTGAGAAGACTGTTTCTGTATACCTGCGGCCATGGGCCATGCAATACTAGTTTCATCACAGTTTATGCTGACAATATGATATGCGCTGACACCAGTTGTTTTTTGTTTTTTTTCTGATGGCGATGTCCTGAGGCCAGTCACACAGGCACCACATATCTAGACAATGGCTCCTAGTAAAACTCCTGGATACCAAATCTTGGTGAGCTTCCCTGCATGGCCACACTTGGCATATGTTACCACACGCCATTGCTGGGAAACTTCAGTGCATCCATGTGACTCCCCTGGAAGGGTATCTGGAAGCTTGCACCTGGTTTCTCCTGATTCACCCCATGCACCTTGTGCCTTTTCCCTGTGCTGACTGGAAATTGTGTCGTTTCACTGTAATAAACCGTAACTACAAATATAACAGCTTTTGAGTCTTTTGAGTCTTCATAGCAAACCATCAAGGCTAAGGGTGGTCTTGGAGACCCCCAACACATTAACAACAAGAATTTCAATAAAATGACACAATGCAACAGTACACAACCATTAAAAGGAATGAAATGGATATATGTGGGTGAGTATACACTCACAGTAGACGCCTACAGTATGTTGTTAAATGACCAGTTAATTACAAACCATGATCAGTATGGCCCCATATATTTATTTTCTTAATGTTGATTTATTTTGAAAGAGAGAGAGAGAGGGAGAGAATATGAGTCTGAATCCCAAGGAGGCTCCACACTGTCAGCACAGAGCCTGATGTGAGGCTCTATCCCACAAACCTTGAAATTATGACTTGAGCCAAAATCAAGAGTCAGATGCTCAACTAACTGAGCCAACCAGGGACCCCAGGCCTGACATTTTTAAAAGCTAACATTTATTGGGGTGTCTGGGTGTCTCAGTCAGGTAAGCATCAGACTCTTGATTGTGGCTCAGATCATGACCTCTAGGTTCCTGAGATTGAGCCTTGCGTCAGGCTCTGTGCTGACAGTGTGGAGCCTCCTTCAGATCCCCTCCCTCGCTACCTCTCCTGTTTGTGCTCTCTCTCTCTCTCTCTCTCTCTCTCTCCAGATAAACTTTTTTTAAAAAAGCTAACATTTGGGGCACCTGGGTGGCTCAGCTGATTAAACCTCCAACTTCAGCTCAGGTCATGATCTCACAGTTCGTGAGTTTGAGCCCCGCCTCAGGCTCTGTGCTGACAACTCAGAGCCTGGAGCCTGTTTCAGTTTGTGACTCCCTCTCACTCTGACCCTCCCTGCTCACGCTGTCTCTCTCTCTCTCTCCCCTAGAAATAAATAAAACATTAAAAAAAAAAAAAAGCTAACATTTGGGGCACCTGGGTGGCTCAGCTGATTAAACCTCCAACTTCAGCTCAGGTCATGATCTCACAGTTGGTGAGTTTGAGCCCCGCATCAGGCTCTGTGCTGACAGCTCAGACCCTGGAGCCTGCTTCAGATTCTCTGTCTCCCCCTCTCTCTGCCCCTCCCCCTCTCACACTCTGTCTCTATCTCTCTCTGTCTCTCTCAAAAATAAACATTAATTTTTTTTAAAAAAAAGCTAACATTTATTGAAAGTTCACAATGTGCACCAGGCTTTATGTAAGTGTTTTACATATATTATTACCCCATTTGATCCTCACAATGATCCTGTATGTACTCTTATCTTCATCACTTTAAAGATGAGAAAAACTGAGGCACAGAGATTAAATAACACATCCAAGGTCGTACATCCAGGATACGAAATCAAGCTGTCTTACATCAGGGTCAACATTTTTAATGAATACCCCATGCTGCCTCTCTCCCAAAATGTGCAAATATCTCTAGGTATATTTATAATACACCTCAAAAACTATTTATCAGTAACAGTTTCTTGTTAAGGGTAAGATTACAGGAAGATTTCTTTCAACATTCATATGTATTGTGTTTTTGATGTATAAGCAAAGATTGTTACAATAATTGTTTCTAGATTATGATATCTGCCTATCTTATGCCCAGTTTTATTGATCCATTGGCACATGTTGGTGTTCTCTTTCACTGATCACAACTTACACCACTGTGTTTTATTTTAATGTCCTCAACTTAAACTTCATTATGATTCTGATTATACTTGTCCTTCCTTACCAATCTCTGGCCAAACTGTGTTATTTTTGCCTATTTTTCTTTACTTTTCTTTTTTTTTTTTCAATGTTTATTTACTTTTGAGACAGAGAGTGAGACACCAAGCTTGAGTAGGGGAGGAGCAGAGAAGGAGACACAGAATCTGAAGCAGGCTCCAGGCTCTGAGCTGCCAACACAAAGCCTGATTCAGGGCTTGAACCCATGTACCGCGAGATCATGACCTGAGCTGAAGTCACACGCTTAACTGACTGAGCCACCCAGGCGCCCCTGCATATTTATTTTTCTAAAGAAATTTCCGTATTGCTCTGTCAAGTTCTCCAGTAAAATTTCGTTAGTATATTAATCAGAGTTATCTGCACAAGTTTCACACAGGGTACAGCCTTTTTAAGAAACAGAACACCAATTCAGAACTTGTGATTTCAACGGGGCTGGCTCAAGGTTGACATCTGCTATTTGTGAAGACAGCACCGGGTGGACAAACTGATGGGTGCTAACTAGGCATTCCAGGTAGATGTGTAAACTAACAGGAAAAGCTATATCTAACACCTATGATCCACTTTTCTAATCAGAGGACATGCTGAACTGTGCATGAGTATAAGTATTCACAGGTCCTCTGAGGACCTGGTCAGTAGCAACGCATTCTCATTTATGCAGCATGTGTGCTACATGCCTATTGTCTATCAAGACTGTTCACAGGGATTGACTGGCACTATGGGTGTTAGTTAGAATTTCTGCCACTTAGTTGCTGTGTGATTTTAGACAAGTTACCTAACCTCTTTGATCCTATTTTTCATCTGTAAAATGAGAANCCAACACAAAGCCTGATTCAGGGCTTGAACCCATGAACCGCGAGATCATGACCTGAGCTGAAGTCACACGCTTAACTGACTGAGCCACCCAGGCGCCCCTGTAAAATGAGAATCTTAATGATATACCTTTGAGATTACTAGGAGGATCAAACTAGGCAGTACACACTAAGTTTCTAGAGCATGGTAAGGACCTACAGAATGGAGAGTTCAATCATTCTGACCCTGACACGCAACTAAGCNCCGATGCGGGGCCCGAACCCACGAACCGCGAGATCGTGACCTAAGCGAAAGTCGGACGCTTAACCGACCAAGTCACCCAGGCGCCCCTGTAAAATGAGAATCTTAATGATACACCTTTGAGATTACTAGGAGGATCAAACTAGGCAGTAAACACTAAGTTTCTAGAGCATGGTAGGGACCTACAGAATGGAGAGTTCAATCATTCTGACCCTGACACGCAACTAAGCCTATTTCCAAGTGATAGCTTATTTCCAGAAAGATCCCCTCCCACCCAAAAAAAAAAGCCTCTAAATAATACTCCTTTATTTCCAGCATTTTCTAATCACTGATATCCTGCTATATCTGAATGTGTTTTATTAACTCCCTCACCTCCAGTGTAGCACTGTACAGAGAATAAGAGATGCAGAAAGAAATGAAAAACACCCTTGATACTGGAATGTGACAGAACAGTGCAAGCAAATAACCTAGATAAGGGCTCAGCCAACAAAGCCACCTCCAAACAGGCACCTCTGTTGTGTTCTCAGTCAAACGTTAACCCCGAGAGGGCAGTAAGAAGGAAGACATTTCTGTGGGACCAAACAGGTGTCTGACAGCCTGGCCTCTCCCCCCTCCCCACTCCAGGTTGAGTTAGCTGTCACACAGTCACCATGGCAACCCTCTGTCAGAAGACACACCACCTCGAGTCTGAAGCAGGCAGCCTGTTCTCTTCGGCGCTGTGAAATGTCTAGAATGTTTTTTGAGACTAATTTTTCTATCTGTGCTCTGTGTGGAGATGTGTGAGAGGAGGGGGGGTTCTGGCTGTTAATGTGTGGCTCAGCGGATGAAACAAAAACCACCACAAACACACACAATGCAGAGTTAAGACACACTATGCTAATGAGAGAAGTAAAACATTTTGACAGCCTCACTCAGCTAAGTGTCAAACACTTGAGGAAAAGAGAAATTGGTTTAAAAAAGAAAATCAGCAACCGAGTACAAGTCAGAGCCTAAAAGGAATGGATGAAAGGAGACCCAGAGCCTCTTCCAGTCATAGAGAAGGACGTCCCCACCCAAAGGAAAGAGCAGACGCGAAAGAGGCTTACCAGATCTTCGATGGCGGTGGGCTGGAGATACATCAAGGTGGGCAGCGAGGTTCTAACTTTCACAGGCAGGGGAGAAGGATCAAAAATAAACATAGCTTGTTCAGTACTCCCAGCAAATAATAAAGAACAATAAAATGTGGGCAGGCATGTATGCATACACCTCACGGACACAGCACTTAAGCTATACCTATGTGGCCATCACCACTTGCAGTTTCCACAAAACTGCCACCCATTTGTAGAAAATTCCAGAAACACGGGTAACCTGCACAGCTGGGTCATCCTTCTCTCAAAAAACATCTCACTGCACCAACATGACAGAAAGCTATTCTTGCTCCTCTAAATTAAAAAGCGTCCCCATTATATAGCCTCTCTCTCTGGAGCAGCTTTCAAAGGTCTTTGAGCCATATTCATGCCTCAAAGAGGGAAGTTAAAATTTTAGTCCTGGAAGAAAAGTCAGATAGCACAATGGTGCTGCACACAACAAAAGACACTTTCAAAGTCTTTCTGGCAACAAAATGGAAGCCTGATATGAGACAATCACTTTCAGCCCAGCCAGTGAAGCACAAAAGTAGCAGAGAAACACAGGACAACATTTTTTTTCCTGATCTATTTCTCCAAGGCCAACAAAGGGATGAGTATGCAATCCCTGCATCACTGCTGGGTGATGGGCAAGCACCTCACGTGGCAGACACTCCTAGACCCTCCCCAAGATCCCTTCTCCTCTATCTCTTGTGATGAGAACTCCTGTTCTTTCCAGTTTTTTTTAAATACATTTTTTTCCTTTTTTAATGTTTATTTACTTTTTGAGAGAGAGAGAGAGAGAGAGAGAAACAGCATGAGCCAGAGATGGGCAGAGACAGATAGAGATGGAGACATGGGGCTTGAACCCACGAACCATGAGATCATGACCTGACCCGAGCCGAAGTCAGATGCTTAGCCGACTGAGCCACCCAGGCTCTATCTATCTATCTATCTATCTATCTATCTATCTATCTATCTATCTATTTATTTATTTGGAGAGACAGCACACGAGTTGAGAAAAAGGGCAGAAGGAGAGAGAGAGAAAGAGAATCCCAAGCAGGCTCCATGCTCAACACAGAACCCAAGGCAGGACTCAATTCAATCTGAGAACTCCAGTTCTTTTTGAGAGAGGGAAGGAGGGCACAAGTGAGCAAGGGGCAGAAAGAGAGAAAGAGAGAGAGAGAGAATGAGAGAGAGAGAGAGAGAATGAGAGAGAGAGAGAGTGAGAGAGAATGAGAATGAGAACCAGGGCTCACCTGAAGCAGGGCTCAAACTCAGGAACCATGAGATTATGACCTGAACCCAAAGTCAGATACTTAACGACCGAGCCACCCAGGCGCCCAAGAACTCCAGTTCTGATGGGATGGCAATATGCCAGGTTAGGCTGCCTGAGTCCCAGCCTCCCTTGCAAGTAGAGGTGGCCATGCAAATCAGAACCAGCCCATGAGACGCCAGCTGGGCGTGCTCTGACCCTCTGCCTGGCCTGGGGCTGCCATGCCTGGAGGTGAAACAACTATCCTATGAGCATGACAACAAAACTTCCATAATGTTAAGGCTAAAGAAGCAGAAGCTAGAGGCTCTGGATCCCTAACAGCACTGCCTTCAGTGGACTAAGCTCATTCTAAAACAGTGAGTCTCCATAAATTATGCTTTCCTCTTTTTGCACCTGGTAGCATTCCAAAGCTCAGCTGTGGGGGAAAGAATGGAGGAAGGGAAGAAGGAAGAGTATATTATCTTGTCTGTCCACTTTGCTCCAACACTTACGTGGTGAAAGGTAATCCCCTCATTGCAACAGCACAGGTGCAGACTGAGTCCTCAGCATCCTAAAGGAACAAGCACTGTGCCTGGAGAAAACAAGATTTCTTCCTTTGTTTGTTTGTTTTCTTTGTTTTCTCTGGTGTTTTTAACAAAACAAATCCTCCAAACTGTGAAGTACCACTCAAGTAGGTACATTTGCAGATCCCAAGGAAAGACAAATATTCCCGCCTTCCAGCTGCCCAGGCTCCACACTTAAGGGGCTTCAGGAACTTACCCAGACAAAACCTTTAAACCCTTTAAATGTGGTACTTAGGGGATTAAGGCAGGGGTGGGGGGAGAAGGTTTCACTTTTATTTCTTCTGGTTAAAGACCATGCATGTTCAGCCTACTTACACATGGTTTCCATTTCTGTTGAACTTCCTTCCCATAAATTCTTTCAAATGTTCTTATAATGAGATAGAAACCTGGAGAATTACTGACCCAATATGACAAAGGTGGATATTATTTTAAATTACACTCACTTTAAGTCTCCATATTGATGTTAATTATCCCTATTTGCTTAAACATTAAGAAAATAAAAACAATCTTGCATCTCAGGATACCTCTTGAAAAAGAAATAAGTCTTCTACTAAATTAAATTATAATTAAAATATCAGGTTTATAATACTCATTCAATTAATCAAAATAAGATTTTAAGTAACAGTCTACTTGGGGCATCTGGGTGGCTCAGTTGGTTAACTGTCTGACTTTGGCTCGTGTCATGATCTCACAGTTCATGGGTTCAAGCTCCGCATCGGGTTCTGTGCTAGCAGCTCAGAGCCTGGGGCCTGTTTCAGATTCTGTTTCTCCCTCTCTCTCTGCCCCTCCCCTGCTCATGCTTTGTGTCAAAAATAAATTTTAAAAAACTATTTTTAAAAAAAGTCACAATGTACTCCAAGATTTTTCAACCTCAGTCCTATTGCTTTGTTGTGCCCTGGGTCATGGGGTGTTTAGCAGCACCACTGAGTAGAGACAAAAATGTCTCCAGACATTGCCAAATGTCTTTTGGGGGAGCAAAACCACTCCCTGGTACTGTCGCTCTTCCTGAAAAGGGTTGTTATCCACACCCACCTTACAGATGAGAAAACTAAACCCAGAATGGCCAAGAGGCAGGTCCAAGGTCATAGAAGTGAATTAGCAGCTAAGACAGGGTATTTGCCAGTGGAGCTACTCACTCCTTCATTCTTTGTATTCCAACACAATGAACTGGCATGAGCTGGGACTTAGGCTGAAGACAACAGTATTTTAATTTAAAATAAGTGTTACCGAAAGCATGTTTTATTTGTTCTTCTTTTCCTAGTTCCTTTAGATATTAAATTAGGTTGAGATTTTTCTTGTTTCTTGAAGTAGGCCTGTATTGCTATAAACTTCCCTCTTAGAATAGCTTTTGCTGCTTCCCAAGATTTTGGACCAATGTGTTTTCATTTTAATTTGTCTCCGTTTATTTTATTTCCTCTTTGTTTTCTTGGTTAACCTATTCATTGTTTAGTAGCATATTACTTAGCTTCCATGTATTTGTGTTATGAGATTTTTTTCTTGTGATTTTTACTAGCATACCATTGTGCTTGGCACAGATGATTGATATGATTTCAATCTTTTGAATTTACTGAGGCTTGATTTGTGGCCTAATATGGGATCTTTTCTGAAGAACATTCTCTGCACTTAACTAGGAAATGTAATCTACTGCTTTTGGATGGAATTTTCTGAATATATGTTAGGTCCATCTAGTCTAATGTGTCATTCAGACTACACTGAAACAGTCAAAAGATTGTTGATTTTCTGTCTGGATGACCTACCCATTGATGTAAATGGGGTGTAAAGATCCCCTACTATTGTACTATTATCAGTTTCTTCCTTTATGTCTGTTATTAGTTGCTTTATGTATTTAGGCAGTCCCATATTGAGTACAAAGATGTTTGTAACTATTATATCCTTTTGTGAGATTGTCCCCTTTACCATTATGTGGTGTCTTTGTCTCTTGTTATAGTCTTTATGTTTAAAGTCTATTTTGTCCTATATAAGTAATGTTACCCTGGCTTTCTTTTCACTTCCATTTACGAGATAAATGTTTTTCTATCCCTTTACTTTCAATCTGCAGGTGTCTTTAGGTCTGAAGTGAATCTCTTGTAGGTGGCATATAGATGGGTCTTCCATTTTTTTCCATTCAGTCACAGACATAAAGAAATTGATTGGAGCATTTAGTTCCTTTACATTTGAAGTAATTACTGACAGGTATGTACTTACTGCCATTTTGTTACCTCTTGTATGGTTGCTTTTGTAGTTCTTCTCTAATCTTTTCTTCTCCTGCTCTTCCTTTGTGATTTAATGGCTTTTTTTAGTGTTCTACTTGGATTCCTTTCTCTTTATTTTTTGTGTATTGATTACATGTTTTTAATTTACAGTAACCATTAGGTTCATATGCAACATCTTACATGTATACTAGTTTATATATTAAGATGATGGTCATTTAAGTCTGAAGTCCTTCTAAAAGCACTAAATGCTTACTAGCCCTCACCACACACATCTTTTATGTATTTGAGTCATATTTTATATCTTGTTTTTATTTTTTGTCTTACATACTTTGAGAGAGGGAGCATTTGCATGAGCAGGGAAGGGTCTGGGGACTGGGGGAAAAATCCCAAGCAGGCCCCATGCTGTCAGTACAGAGCCTAACAAAGGGCTCCTTCCATGAGATCATGACCTGAGTTCAAATCAAGAGGAGGATACTTAACTGACTGAGCCACCCATGGGCCCCTTTTATCCTTTTACTTTGTGAATCCCTTGACTGATTTTGTAGATATTTTGTAGATTGATTTTACTGCTTGTGTGCTTTAACCTTCATACTCTTTTTATAAGTGATTAATCTATTACATTTATTACATGTATATGTAACCTCTTGGGAGGCCTCACAAGGAGATCACCCTGCACTTTGGTATGACAGCTGCCCTACCAAACAGACTAAGAATAGTCATCTGGTCTGACTGGTAACACTGCCCAACCATAAGCCTGTGGTAGCCCTAGGTAGACCCTCTGACAGCAGAAAGACCAAATTCTGCCCAGTGAGCTTACAACAGACAAACTGGGCCATTACAGCTAACTGGACTGTAGGCAAGTGTAGCTCAGCCACAATAGTAAAGCGCACACAGCCCACAAAGGAAACAGCTCTGAAGTGCCTGGTTCTGATGAACAGGAGACATTGCATTGCAGGGTACAATAGGACCTCTTCCTCATAAGGCCACTACCTTCAAGATCAAGAGAGGTAGCTGACTTTCCTAAAACACAGAAACATAAAGAGGGAGTTAGTCAAAATGAGGAGATAGAGGAATATGTCCCAAATGAAAGCACAAAATGAAGTCACAAAGAGCTAAGTGAAATGGAGATAAGCAATATGCCTGATAAAGAATTCAAATTAATGGACATAAAGATACTCACTGGACTTGAGAAAAGAGTGGAAGACCTCAGTGAGAACTTTAACAAAAAGCAACCAGTCAGAGATGAAGAATTCAGTAACTGAAATAAAAAATACACTAGTGGGAAAACATCAAAACCCTAGAGAAGAAAGCAGGAAACAACCTCCTTGACCTCAACCGCAACAATTTCTTACTTGACACATCCCCAAAGGAAAGGGAATCAAGAGTAAAAATGAACTTATGAGACCTCATCAAGATTAAAAGCTTCTGCATGGCAAAGGAAACAATCCAAAAAACTAACAGGCAACCGACAGAATGGGAAAAGATAGTTGCAAATGACATATCAGANGGTGATGTGCATGGAGGATGGCACTTGTGGGGATGAGCACTGGGTGTTATATGGAAACCAACTTGACAATAAACTCTTAAAAAAAATACACTAGCGGCAATGAGCAGTAGATTATAGGAAGCAGAAGAATGGATCAGCACCTGGAAGGTGGAGTAATGGAAAGCAATTAAGGTCAACAAGAAAAAGAAAAAAAAATTAAAAGTTTGTATATATTAAGAGAACTCAGCAACACCATCAAGTATAATAACATTGACATCACAGGGATCTCAGAAGGAGAAGACAGAAAAAAAGGGGGCAGAAAATTTATTTGAGAAAATAATAGCTGAAAATGTCCCAAATCTGGAAAGGAAACAGAAATTTAAATCCATGAGGCACAGAGATACTCCAACAAAATTAACCCAGGAAGGCCCACACAAAGACATATAATAACCAAAATGGCATAAAGCAGGGATAAAAGCAGCAAGAGAAAACAGTTATATACAAGGGAAACCCCATAAGGCTACCAACTGACTTTTCAAAAGAAACTCTGCAAACCAGAAGAGAGTAACATAGTATATTCAAAGTGCCGAAAGGAAAAACACTTCAACTAAGAATACTCTATTCAGCAAGGTTGTCATTCAAAATAGAAGGAGAGATAAAGACTTCTCCAGACAAAGGTTAAAGGAATTCATGACTACTAACAAGAAATGTTAAAGAGAATTTTTTGAGTGTAAATAAAAGGTCATAATCAGGAGTCAAAAAATTATGAAAGGAAAATATTTCACAGATAAATGCAAAGATATAAGTAGATTAATTATTTACAAAACTTAACGTATGTTTTTTTTCTTTTATAGTTTATTGTCAAGTTGGTTTCCATGTAACACCCAATGCTCATCCCAACAAGTGCCCTCCTCCATGCCCATCCCCCCCCTTCCCCTCTCCTCCACTCCCGTGAGCCCTCAGTTTGTTCTCAGCACTCAAGAGTCTCTCATGGTTCGCCTCCCTCCCTCTCCCCCACTATTTTTCCCCTTCTTATCCCCCATGGTCCTCTATGCGTGAAAACATATGGTATCTGTCACAGCATGTTTTGAAGAATCAACACTATGAATCAGTTAGAGACACTGGAATGAGAAACTTGTGAAATTTCCTGGTCAACCATGTGACTTTTCTCCTGCACTACCGAATTCAGACAAATTCAACAAATATTTATTAAGCATTTTCTAGGCATCTTCAACATCAGTTAAGCAAAGAAGCATTCCTGCTTCAGTACATTAGCGATGCAGTGAAGTACAGTGAGATAAGTTCACCAGTCACCACAACACACGTGAAGAGCCAAGTTCAGTAAGAAAGGTTCTGGCTAAGTAATGCTGAAACTCAGACAGGGGAAAATTCACATGAGCTTGGAAATCAGAGAAACCAGAGAGGAAATATCAATTGAGATGGGCTCTATAAGATGGTAGAGGCATTCTAAAAAGAACGACTAGCATGGAGGTGGCGAATAAGAAACCACTTATTGGACTACTGAATTGCTTAACTGCCTCAAGAACCAGTGGGTTTCTAAGCGGATAAATGATATAAATGATGCTGCATTTCCAGGAAATTATTTCACTGTAACTAAATAAATTAGGCATCTGAGGGACTGGAATGCTGTCACTGACTGTGTTGACAAGGCTTCTGAAGCCCAGTCTGGCCAAGAGGAGAGAGTAAGATGAGACAGGCTGTCATTCCTGACCCGAACGACTAAAGACAGTTAGAAGATATTCAACCAGTATGAGCAAAAGGCATTGTAAGGCTGGCCTGGGGGTGAAGTGGCAGGACTGGGATACACTGGGAGAAACACACAAGTTGATGTAGACATGAGTTGATGGGAGGTCAAAGAAGAGGATAAGGAGGAACATCACCTCCTGAACCTTAGTGAGTGGAAAAATAATGGTACCATGAACAGAAATCTAAGTTCAGGGGAAGAAATCTAATCTCAGGGGGACACCTGAGAAAAGTCCAAAAGGACATCAGAAAGAAGTGGGTGGAGCTCTGGGGAAAGATGAAGACGAAGATTTTGTTCACAAGGAAAAAAAAGCAGGTTACAGATTTGGAGTTTTCTGTATCAAGTCGGCTCTTTAAGCTTTAACCATAGATAAGATTCCTGAGTGAAGGGTGATAAAAAATCTGCAAGAATGCCTAGGTTTAAAATGCAAAAGTAAGAGGAAGGGCAAAAAAAAAAAGATAAAAGCCACAAAGGAATTTTTTACTCTAGGTAGAAGTAGAAAAGGCGAAAGGAGGCAGAATTTCAAACGTCCTAGAAAGATTAAGTAAAATGAAGCATGAATGTAATTCTAGGTCAAACCTAGGTGGGATTTCAATGAGGCAGCAGCAGAGCTCAGGATGGAAGAGACTGCTCTCCGGGGTCAGACAGACCCTGACTCCTATCTAGACTTTGGCACTTGCCAGTTATAGGACCTAGGATGAGTTACTAACCTGCTCTCTGCCTTCTTTTCCTCAATAAAATGAGGATAATACCATTCTCAACATGTAAGCTGTGGGCGATTACACAGGTAAAGCACTTAGCCTAGTGAAGAGCCCTCACCAAATAGTAATAGCTGTTCAACACCTCCGCCACCTCCACCGACACAGCCAAGGCCAGTGAGTTAGTTCTCCTCTAAGAGCCAAGTGTGTATTACTCCAGCTAGTGATATTTACTCAATGGTTGAATCTATGTCATGACATGAACACAGAGAAGAATCAACCGAAAGAAAACATGATCATAGGGCGGCCATGGGGAATGAGAACAGGCCAACAATTTAATACAATACAGCAGGGATCAGCAAAACTTTCCCAAAAAGTGCCAGATAGTAACTATTTTAGGATATGAGGGCCATATGTTCTCTGTCACTACTCAACTCTCTCTTGCAGTGTGAAAATAGTTACTGAGAATATGTAAGTGAATGGACATGGCTATGTCCCAATAAAACTTCATTTATAGAAACAGGTACTGGCTGGCCTGTAACTCACAGTGTGCTGACTTCTGCAATAAAAGATGGACTAAGGCCAAACAAGGTAAATATTCTTAAATCTCTAATTCTAGCTGCCAAGTTTAGAGACGGTAACACAGATAGGAAAAACATACTGAGGTAAGTAAGACAAAATTTTAAAGAATCCCAAGCACCATAATCTGAAGTTTAACAACTGGCTTCGTGTTTAGCATTTCATTGTTTGTGGAGTTAGGGGAGGAAGGAGGACAAAGGGATTCACTGAACATCATTAAAAACTCTCATGGAAAACAATAAACAAGTTAGAAAAATGCAGAAGTAAAAACATTTATGAATGTCCATCTACACTGCAAATTGAGAGAATTTTAGTCTCTGATTCCTTGCTAAACTTCCTGGGTTGACTTAGAAAACAGAAATACTACTACCTTACTTCCTGGTGACAGGGACTTGTACCTAATGCTCAGTGAAGGGTTCTTCCAACCCCTGGTTCAATGAATCCCTGAATTTTCCCCATTCCCCCACCAATACCCCAGAAACGCCACCCTAAGGCACCTCCTACTTCTTTGCTAAAGGAGCTGCAACTCATTCTCCTTTGTCTTTTCCCATCATTAATTAGTTGAGGAGAAGTATCTCAGAGTGACACAACCTTCCCAACAAGAAGTCAAGATCATTGGGCCACATATAGTAATACTTGAAAGTACCAGACCAAACATTCAATACTACAGCAGCCCAGGGAATACAAAGATGAATGGCTGGTTTTATCAGCATGTCATTGCAGTCGTTAACAGGAGAGATAAAAGAAGGAAATACACAAAAAGCTTAAGTAAAAAGAGATAAATGTAGACACCCAGACACTGATAAAGGGCTCAGAGCTTCTGCAAGCATATGGCAACCAACGGCAGTCAGGAATAAGGAGAAATTAAGCCCTCAGCCTGCCTTCAGGATCTGGAAAGGTAGAGACCAGGAAAAAAAAGTTACCAGAAGAAAAGACCACATGGGCATGAGCACACACTTAGGTCAGCAAGCAGAGGCCACGCAAAGAACAGAGTGATGAGAGGGAAGAGGGAAGAGAGCAGAATAGTATGCTGATTGTTAAAATCTGCCAAACCTCCAGATCAGAAGGTGTAAGGCCCTCCCTTCTCCTGCCTTATGCAACTGTCACCATCACCCTGGCCGTCCACCCTCCCTGCTCCCCTCATGGAACTTTCCAGATGCCTCTACAATCTAGTAACTAAAGTGAGAAAACTGGGTCCACTAGGACCTGGTCCAGCACCAAGTCCAATGTCTATTCTGTCAGGGCTGTGCCCACACACCACATCCCACCAACGGTCAGATATTTGTGCCTTTCTGCAGTGGGCTAAGGCTGACAATAAAGACCCTGCAAAGAAAAGGAATATGAATGAAGCTGAAAATACCCATTGGTACTAAATTGGAAGGCATGTTTACAGAAAGTTGCATCAGAAATGCAGACTCATTCCCATAGTCCATAAGAAGGGATTACAAGTATTGTTACTTTATGTATTAACCAAGTTTTCTTTAAGAAAACATGCTTTAAAAATAAACTGTACAAAACAGTGTTAAGTAACCTTCCACAAATCTGTTACTAATATTCAAAAACAGGGGCTCAGTTGCTTAAGCGTCTGACTCTTGATTTCAGCTAAGGTCACAAGCTCATGGTTCATGAGATCAAGCCCCACATGTGGCTCAGTGCTGATAGTGCAGAGCCCACTTGGGATTATCTCTCTCCCTTTCTCTCTACTTCCCCCACTCATCCACATGCTCTATCTCTCAAAATAAATATATAAAATATATAAACCCATCCTTTCTTTAAATAAAAATAGAAACATATTAACATATACTCTGGTGCTCCTTACTCTTTTTTCAACTTACCAATGTACCTTTTTTTGTGTGTGTGTGTGGATTTTTTTAATTAACTATTTTTTTACAAATAGTTTATTGTCAAATTAGTTTCCACATAACACTCAGTGCTCATCCCCAAAAGTGCCCTCCTCCATGCCCATCCCTCCTCCCCCCACATCCATCAGCCCTCAGTTTTTGTCAGCATTCAAGAGTCTCTCATGGTTTGCTTCTCTCCCTTTCCCCCACCATTTCCGCCCTTCTTCTCCCCCTTGTTCCTCCGTCAAGTTCCTCCTAATCCTCCTATACGTGCAAACATATGATATTTGTCCTTCTCTGCCTGACTTATTTCGCTCAGCATAACACCCTCAAGGTCCATCCATGTTGCTACACATGGCCAGATTTCATTGTTTCTCATTGCCATGTAGTATTCCATGGTATAGATAAACCACATCTTTTTGATCCATTCATCCGATGATGGACACTTAGTCTCTTTCCATGTTTTAGCTAATTACCAATATACCTTTGAGTTTGTTCTGTATTCATAAATACATACCTCATTATTATTAGTAGCCACACAACACTCTATTCATTATATGGATCTACTTTAATTTATTCAAGCAGTGCTCTATTGATAGACACAGAGGTTATTACCCACGTTTGCTATTACAAACAAGGTGATACAGACATGTTGTGTCCATCTTTGCACGCACGTATCTATGTAAACTTGCAAGATAGATCTAGTAGAAGTGGAAATGCTGGGTACACATCACTGGAGAGTACACACCATTGAAGGTTCCTGAGTGAACGGAAGAGGCAGGAAGACAAAAGGGGTAAAGGTAAGAGACATCAACATATCAAGGTGGGAAATCTGGTCTGAAGAGTATAAAGGATTAAAGTAAGGGAGATGACAGTAAAAGACACTTAGGAGGCTCCAGCAACGTGCGAGTGAGAGCACCTGACCAAGGGCTGGGGGGAAAGAGAGGAAAGGGATTTCAGGACCAATGCTAATGAAACCACAGAGGAAAACTTAACTGAGTTAATGAATAATAATGACATGGGGACAGGAATAAGGGAAAGGACAAGTAAGACAGTGAAGAAAGGTGGGGGATGGGGGGAATTAAAGGTTCAAGTATTGCTCCTAAGCCCTAGATAATAGGACATGGAAACCAGACAAACTCTCAATCTGCTCTGTTTTGAACGAAGGAGAGTTCCATGTTGCACACAGTCATGCTAAGACATCTATGGGACAACCAGGCAGACTTCTTTTAACTATAGCTGGAAATGTCTCACTGAACTCTGGAGAGAAGACAGGAATGGAAAGAGAGATTTAGGTATCATCCACAGGGAGAGTGGGATCAGATAGGATCCCCAAGGAGACAGGGGTGCAGAGTGCCAAATGACACCTCTCTTGCATCACCAACATTTAGGGAGCCGGGATGAGGCAATTACACAGGAAGGGATAGGGGAGGGGAAGCACAATGACGTGCCATGAAAGCCAAGGGAGGGGCGAGTCAAGGTAGAAGGTAGCCCAGAGGGAGAGGAAGTCCAGAGCAGAGGAGAAGGATGATCTGACAGCCTGGCCCCTCAGTCTTTCAATGCAACAGAAAAAGGCCAAAAGACGGAAAAGAAACAAGGCTGGTGTTGCATTCAATCAAGCTGGCACTGAGCAGAATGGGCACAGAAGCTGACGAACAGTAAAATGGAAGTGGATTTTTCTTAGGATAGTTCAGAGTTTGTAAGCTGAAGAGAAGGCTTAAGTGAAAAGAGAAACCTGGACAGAGACAGAGCAAGTAAAACACAAAGCACAATTTCAGAACTACTGGCCCCAAATAGTTATTACGACTGATAAGAGATTCTGACCATTTGCAAATCAGCCCTCTGTCACAGTTTAAACACTGCCATGGTTTCCTTCAATTGTGGTTTCTTGTTTCAGTTCAAATTTACCATTTTCTGTTAGTCGTCTTCTTCCACTGGAGATGCTGTGAGACACTAATCCTCAGTAGTTTCTGCAATAAGAAAGGCTTCTCAGAGACTCACGGCAAAATGTCACCGACACAAGCTGCCATCTAAACTTGCTATATTTGTGTATAATCTTGTCCATGGAAGACGCTTTTGTCCAGTTATAGCAAACTGTCTGCTAAATCAGAAATAAAGATCTAGAAAATGGTACAAAAAGAAGTAATGTAAAAGATGGTATGCAACTCTTCCCAAGGCTAAAGGTATTAAATAATTTCCCAACTACTGTTAGAAATAAAATTTTTTTAAAAAATTTTAATATGCCCCAAGTCTCCCAAAGAAGGAAAATGTTGTTATCTTTTTAGTTCACTCCTTTACTGTCAGGTCAGTGATATCATTAAATTCAGCAAGTTACTACTTTCAAATATTAAGTCATCTTCTTACTTCTCTCCGAAACACAAAGAGTGCACTCAATTCAATTTTCCTTAAAAGAACCAGTTTTCCCAAGTGGTAGTTTATCCAATACTAGTTCTCTTCAGCACACTTCTACTTACTAGAAATATAGCTCTAGTTTTTAAACTACCATTTCTGCAATCAGTACCAAGGCAAAGGTTAGAACTCAAGTCAATAAGACATGAAATGCAAAGTCAAGGTTACAAACAGCCCAAAAGTAGAAAAAGAAAGGATGAGCCATTCTTTGAGACATCTACATAAAGATGTCAGAGTTGAAGGGCCAGAGTGTCCCTCCCTTGAATAATATCTAACAAAATGATGAAAAGTAGACCCAAGAAGGGAAAGAGACAGACAAAATTTTCAAAAAAGAAGAGTTACATACATTTCATTCCAGTCTGGCAACATACTGCAAATTGTTACCAATACTCTCAATTCAGAGAGGAGTGAGATGAAGAAGTGGCTAATAGCCTAGAAAAGCCAAGGAAAATGGCACTGGCAGGGATGAGTTTTAACCATCACCAAAATATCTCCAAGAACTCAATAGAGGCTAGGAAAGCTGCCAGAGCTTGTTATTTGACGGCTCTTTGTGAACTGGGAAAATCCTTCAAGTCTGAATGTAGTCCCACCCCATGGGAACAAATACATCCCTAATTCTGAGGATATAATCCCTGATTTAAGACATTTAACCAAATTTCAGAAGACAAAGCACAGCATTCAAAAAAGCCTGTATTCAGGTGCAGCCAAGCTCTATTCCCATGCCCCCTTTCACCTACCATGTACTTTCAGGCCCCAGAAAACTGAAGTAAATAAAACACTCAATGTCCTCAAACTACAGCTCAGACAGGTAGGCAAGCAAGCCTTGTTGAAGATGAGAAGGTATTATGGAGTAATCAGCTTTACTTTATTAAAACAAAGAATAGATTCTAGATAGAGCCGTCCATGCTAAGCTGAGCAATATGACAAGCAGCAAGCAAATGTTTAAACGTATTACCAACAGGAGAAACATAGCATTCTTTAGAAAATGTATGAAGGACTCACAAGTCATAACTAGAAAAACAAAAACATTTTACGTGAGTATAAATGTTCAGTAGTATATCAAAATGGATATGAGTATTGTCAAATAAACAATGGGACAGAACATCAAATACAGAAATAGGCCCACATATATGCAGTAAATTATTCTCAACAAAGGTACAAAGGTATTTTAAGGGTAAATTAAAAACTGTTTTAACAAAGTTT
>NW_027533273.1:2256927-2324605 GCF_008692635.1 Crocuta crocuta | reverse complement strand
TATTTCTACCTCACACCATACACAAAAATTAACTTGAAATTGATTGAAGGCATAAACATAAAAGCTCCTATAAAACGTCTAGATGAGAAAATACCCTTGTAAAGTAAGGGTAGTCAAAGATTTCCAAAATAGAATGCAAAAAGCAATACTACTTTTAAAAATTTACAAATTAAACTTTAAAGTTTTTTAACGATTTATTTTTGAGAGAGAGACAGAGACAGAGAGAGACAGAGACAGAGTATGAGCAGAGGAGAGGCAGAGAGAGGGCGACAAGGAATCTGAAGAAGGCTCCAGGCTCCAAGCACAGAGCCCAATGCAGGCTCAAACTACTGAACTGCAAGATCATGACCTGAGCTGATGTCAGATGCTTAACCAACTGAGCCACCCAGGCACACCAAGAAACGAAATTTTAAAACTTCTGTTCAAAGATATATTTAAGAAAATAAAAAGGTAGGCAGAAAATTGAGGGAAAATATATGTGCAATACATGTATCTGACAAAGGAACCACTAAATACACACACACACACACACACACACACACACACACAGTCAAGAACACAGCCGTTAAATTAAAATGTACTGCTAGAATATGCTCAATTAACTGCAAAGGTCAAGAAAGAATGGGACCAAAAGCACAGGGAATAATCAGAAAACAAATGATATGGGAGCCTGGTGGCTCAGTTGGTTGGGCATCTGACTCTTGGTTTTGGCTCAGGTCATGATCTCACTGTGCATGAAACTGAGCCCCACATTGGGCTCTTTGCTGACTGCACAAAGCCTGGAGCCCACTTTGAGTTCTGTGTCTCCCTCTCTCTCTGCTACTCCCCTGCTCACATTCATTCATATTTTCTCTCTGTCTCTCTCTGTCTCTCTCTCTCTAATAAACACTTAAAAATGATAAAACAGTATTTTTAAAGTTTATCAGTAATTACATTAAATGTGATTGGTCTAAAAACACCAATTAAAAAAACAGACAATCAGAATTAAAATTTTTAAATAATCCAACTATGTGCTATCTACAGAAAACTCATGTCCAATATAACTATATCAACAGATTAAATGTAAAGGGTTAAAACATATGCTGCATCAACATGAATCAAAAGAAAGTTGGACATAAATGTATTAATATCAAACAAGGTAGATTTCAGAACAAAAATAATAACCAAGGATTAAGAGGGAAATCATATAATGATAAATGAGTCAAGTTATCAAGAAAACAGAACCTCTTAAATATGCACCTAACAATAGAGATTTAATACACATTTAGGGACACCTGGGTGGTTCATTTGGTTCAGCATCCAACTCTTGATTTCAGCTGAGGGCATGATCTCATGACCACTGAGACACAGCTCCATGCTGGGCATGGAGCCTGCTTAGGATTCCCTCTCCCTCTCTCTCTCTGACCCTCCACAGCTTGGAGGGTAGGTATGCTCACAAGCTCTCTCACACACACACACACACAAAAAAGACACTCACAAATTAAAGAAAAACTAAAAAGGGAAACCGACAAATCCATTATAATAGTTGGAGACTTCAAAAGTATCCTCTCAGTAATAGGTATAACTAGTAAGAAAATCGTCAAGGAAGTAGAAGTGAATAACACTAACATCCAACAGCAACTAACGGACATTTACAGAATACTTCATTCCACAGCAGAATACGTATTTTGTTTCAAGTGTACACAGAATGTTCACCAAAATAGAACATTACTCTTTTTTGTTGTTTTGAGAGAGAGAAACAGACAGACAGAAGGTGAGCAGGGGAGGGGCAGAGAGGGAGACAGAATCTGAAGCAGGCTCTAAGCTCAGAGCTGTCAGCACAAAGAGTGACATGGGGCTCGAACCTATGAACTGAGAGATCATGACCTGAGCTGAAGTCAGACGCTTAACCCACTGTGCCACCTGAGTGCCCCAAAATAGACAATTTTTCTGAATCAGTAAAAAAATCTTAACATAAAATAATTAAAATCACATAGAGTATATTCTCTGACCACAATGGGATTAAATTAGCTATCAATAATGGAAAGATGACAAGAAAATGTTTCAACATTTAGCATTTAAACAACACAATTCTAAATAATCCGTGACTTAAGGAGAATGCCTCAAAAAGAAACTGCAAAGTAACAAAAAGAGTAGGATGTCTATCAAAAATGCTTTTCTTTGCTGTTGAAGTAAAACTGTGAAATGATTAGGATCATTTTTTTTCCAAAGGGTCTATTTATATTTATTTTTATTTTTATAAAGATTTTATTTTTTTAATGTTTATTTATTTTGAGAAGGATAGAGAACACACAGGCTGGGGAGAGGGAGAGACAATGTCCCAGACAAGCTCTGTGCTGTCAGCACAGATCCCAACATGGGGTTCGATCCCACAAGTCATGGGATGATGACCTGAACTGAAATCAGGAGTCAGACACTTCACCAATTGAGCAACCCAGGTGCCCCTATAAAGATTTTATTTTAAGAAGGAAAGGAAAGAGAAAGAGAAACGAAAGGAAGGGCAAAGTATTTTTAACATAAACAATACCTAACAAAATTTATGGGATGCAGACAAAGTAGTGCTTCAAGGAACACAGTAATTAAATGCTTAGATTAGAAAACAAGGAAAATCTCAAATCAATAATCTTAGTGTTTACCTTATAAAACTAGATAGAATATAACAAAATAAGCAATGCAAGCAGAAGGAAGAAAATAAAATATCAATGAAATTGAAAACATAAAAATGAAAAAGAAAAATCAATGAAACCAAAAGCCAGTTCTTTGGAAGAAAGAACATCAATAAAATATATAAATCTATAGCAAGGTTGACAAAGAGAGTGAAAAGACACAAATTACCAGTAGCAGGAATGAAAGAGGAGAAATAAATACAGACCTCGCAGACAATAAAAAAATAAAGGAATAAAACAACAAAAAATTAAACACATGAATCTTTCAATCTAGATGAAGCTATTCAGTTCCTAGTAAACAAAAAACTACCAAACCTCAAACAAAATAAAAAGATAAAAATGAAAAGTTCTCTATTAAAGAAATGTTTCCAGGAGCAGCTGGGTGGCTCAGTCAGTTAAGCATCCAACTTTGGCTCAGGTCATGATCTCATGGTTTCTGAGTTCAAGCCTCGCAAAGGACTCTATACCAACAGCTTAGAGCCTGGAGCCTGCTTAGAATTCTGTGACTCCCTCTCTCTCTGCCCTCTCCCACTCCCACTCTCTCAAAATAAGTAAACATTAAAAAAATGTTTTTAAGTTTTAAGTGTGTCTCTCTCTCAAAATAAGTAAACATTAAAAAAATGTTTTTAAGTTAAAAATCTTTCTGAAGAATAAATCTCCAGACCCAGAGAGTGTCATTAGCAAATTCTACAAAGAATTTGTTTGAGTTATTAGAAATAACTCTAATTCCACTAAAAGTCTTCTGCAAAAAAAGAAGAGGTAACATTTTTCAACTATTATTTAAGGTCAATATTACCCTGATAAAAAACTCAACCAAGTGTAAAAAGAGAAAACTATAGACCAATATCCCTCATGAACATAGATGAAAAAACCTTCAACAAAATACTAGTAAAATGAGCCCAGTAATATATAAAAAATAACACACCACAGACTAGTGAGGTTTGTCCTACCCAGGCAAGACAGGTTCGATATTCAAAAAATCAATGTAATCCAACATATTAACAACATAAAGAAGAAAAAAATACATAATCTTATCAACTGAAAACTGAGAATTCAGATCATGATCTCACAATCTGTGAGCTTGAGCCCACGCTGACAACAAGAAGCCTGCTTAGGATTCTCTCTCTCTCTCTCTCTCTCTCTCTCTCTCTCTCTGCCACTCTCCTGTGTTTGCTCTCACACACATATTCTCTTTCTCAGAATAAACTTTAAAAAAAAAACTTTCCATAAAACTATAGTAAGTTTTACTTTAATTACTCCAATTGTCCATTTTTTCCCTCACTTTTTCAAAAAAGAACATTTTTCTACACAAGATTATACCATAAAGAGAATAAAAAACATGCTACAGACTTTTCCAATCACATATCCAACAAAAACACTTGTAGCCAGAATATATTTAAAAACTGTCAAAACTCAACTGTAAGATAACAAACATCCCAGCTTTTTTAATGTGTAGAAGACTTAAAAAGCCACTTCAATAAAGAGGATACAGAGACAGCAAATGAGCACATTAAAAGGTGCCCATCACCATGAACTATTAGAGAATGCAAAGTAAAACCATGATGAGATAACACTATATACCTAGTAGAAGTGCATAAATAAAAAATACTGCTTATACCACATGCCTAAGAGGATGTGAAGCAACTCCAGGTCATACATTGCTGGTAGAAATGCAAAATGACAACCAATGTGGAAAGCAGTCCAACAGTTACCTACAAAGTTAAACACAAGCTTGCCATGTGGCCCAGCAATCCTGCCCACAAGCATTTACCCTTGTTCAGCAAACTACAGCCCTCAGAACAAATCCGGCAGCGGTCCAAATTCAGTCAGGCTCATTTGTTCAAGCCTTGTTCATGGCTGCTTTCCACCAGGACAGCCGACGGTTGGCCTGCAGCTCTGAAAATATTTACTATATGGCCCCTCACAGTAAAGGTTCCCAACATTTGCCCTGGAGAAAACACACCAAAGGTTGACACCAAACCCCATATACAAATGTTTAGAGCAGCTCTATTCATAATTGCCCCAATGGAACCAACCCAGATGTCTGTTCTTCAACAGGTAAATGCACCAACAAACCGTGGTACATCTGTGCAATGGCGTTCTACTGAACAATGAAGAAAAACGCACTACTGATACAGACAACAATCCGGATGAATCATAAAGGCATTAAGCTAAGTGAAAGAAGCCAGTCTCAAAAGGTTACATGGTGTACGATGCTAGTGTAGGACATCCTCAAAAAGACAAAACTAAGAGACATGGACAAATTGGTGACTGCCAGGGTACAGGTGTGGGGAGTTGGTACAAAGGGATTTTGAGGGAGGTATTGAAACTATACTATATCCCAATTATAAGTGATGGTTCCACAAACCCAAACATGTATTAAAAGTCAAAGTACTATATATATCAGAAAACAAAGTCAATTTTACTCTCTGGGCTTTGTTCAAGTTTTTATTTGTGTGTTTTGAGAGAGAGTGCAACGGGCGAGTGGGAGAGGGGCAGAAAGACAGGGAGAGAGAGTGGGGGAGGGAGAGACAGAGAGAATCTCAAGCAGGCTCCACACTGCCAGTGCAGAGGCTGACATGGGGCTCAAACTCTTGCACAAACCGCAAGATCACAACCTGAGCCAAAGTCAGACGCTTAACTAACTTGGCCACCAAGCGGCCCCTTACTCTATGTTAATTTAGGAAGTAAAGTTTTAGGGGCGCCTGGTGGCTCAGTGTCCAAATTCAGCTCAGATTATGACCTCACGGTTCATGGGTTGGAGCCCAGGTCAGGTTCTGGGCTGAGAGCTCAGAGCCTGTAGGCTGCTTCAGATTCTGTGTCTCCCTCTCTCTGCCCCTCCCCCACTGTGCTCTGTCTCTCTCACTCAATAATAAAAAAAATAAAAAGAAAAAAAGAAAGCACCAAGTGCAAGGTTTCATCTTGAGAAGGAGCAGAAAACACTGGATTAGTCTGCCATTAGTCAGTTATGTGTTCTTGGCCAAGTCCTCCAACCTCTCCATAGCAATATCCTCTATATTCCCTTCCCAGCTCAAATGGAGTTCATGTTATTATTCATTAACTCATTAATCAAAATGTCTAGGATGCACTGAAAACTGAGGAAGTATTTATTCCCCAAAGAGTGTCATAAAAAGGACAGTCTCAGTCTTATTATGAAATTTAAACAGGAAAATTCCTAGTTTCCCCCAGCAGCCCACACCTCTCAAAAAGAGCTAGAATCTAATGGTCTCTTCATGTCCCACTCACCTCTAAAATAACCTATGAAGGATTCTCTTCAACAATTCCCCAAGGACTCATATAAAGTAGGGATTACATCTAGACCCTCATTGCCATCCGACTGTACATTAGGCAGTCAAGTTTGATGCAAATTGTGGAGGTTGTAGACTGAGTCTCCTGGCAAAACTGATAGACGGGTTTATGTTCCCTATGCCCCACAAAGGTTAACAGCTAACAGATCAAAAACTTATCACCCACCACCAGTTTTAAGTATTTAGAAAACCTTGCTGAGAAAATAAACTGTTGGGACCTCATCAAGATTAAAAGCTTCTGCATGGCAAAGGAAAACAACCCACAAAACTAATAGGCAACCGACGGAATGGGNGGGGGAAAGGGAGAGAAGCAAACCATGAGAGACTCTTGAATGCTGAGAACAAACTGAGGACTCATGGGTGTCGGTGGGGAGGGGGGAGATGGGCATGGAGGAGGGCACTTGTGGGGATGACAACTGGGTGTTACATGGAAACCAACTTGACAATAAAATATCTGTAAAAAAATAAAAAATAAAAATAAAAATAAATAAAAGAAAACCTTGCTGAGAAGTAGACAAGACTCCTATTATGGATATGAAGAAGAACACCATCAAGCTGGCGACAACCACAAATTATTATCTTTACATTTCTATTTGAATTGCATGCTCAAAAACCTAAAAGCAAAAGCCAAGAACTCCACACAAACTTATAACTATTCAATCTGTGTAAGAATTGTCACTTCTAATTGTTAATAAGCTTTCTTAAATGGGTAGAAAGTTCACGGTGCTAAGAATTTGCTTCCTGCCAACAGTATTAAATTCTATTATTTCTTCTATCTTTTTAGCCCTTGCCAATATGAGACATACATGATTCACTTCAACCATCAATAAACACTTCCTCAGGTACAAGAGTTGATGACTCATGGCAGAAACTTCCATAATGCTGCAGAATCATTTTGACCACTAAGGAATGACGACATATCTGTTTAGTTCTAGTGGGAAAAGACGAAATAGAAAAAATGAGTATCAGAACTGACACATCAGAATTGAACGGCAGAGCTGAATGGCAGAATAATTCTGTCCCATGGCATATCAAAAGAAAACTTTACCATATTTTAATCTATCAAAGTAAAAAAGTATGTGCAACAAAATACAAGGTAAAAAGGTTGAAGAAACTATTTATACAAAATGTAACAAAGCGTGAGATCTATAATACACAGGAATTTCAATCTCCTAAAGAACTCAAAACTTCAAGAAATAAATGAACAAAATGTAGGCAAAATTAACAGAAATGTAAAGAAATACTTGAAATGTTCACTTTTTTTAAAATTTTTTTTAATGTTTTATTTATTTTTTGAGAGAGAGATAGAGACAGCATGAACAGCGGAGGGTCAGAGAGAGAGGGAAACACAGAATCTGAAACAGGCTCCAGGCTCTGAACTGTCAGCACAGAGCCCGATGCGGGGCTCGAACCCACTAGCCGTGAGATCATGATGTGAGCCGAAGTCGGACGCTCAACCAACTGAGCCACCCAGGTGCCCCTGAAATGTTCATTCTTATTCTCAATTCATGACCAAACAAAACTTGAGGGATCCTCCTGCTTAGAGAAACACAAATACCCTCTCGGGCTCTTCGCCCCTCTCGTGCTCCAGTGCTCAGAACCACCCCCAGCGACGGATGCATCCTCAAAGCATTTGCTGCACTGGAAATCTTTACAGTCCTCTTTGCAAACAGTGGTGCAGTATAACCCACTGAGGCATTCTCTACAGAAATAAAAAGGTAGGATTAGAAGCCTAACAATTGGGGAATGTTTAGGGACTTTATGGGTAAAAAATGTTATCTTAATAACTGAAACAGAAATGTGAATAAATGTTTATAATCATTAAAAACCTGCAAGTACACTGAAATTACATTAAAATATGAATGCATAGGGGCACCTGGGTGGTTCAATCGGTCAAGTGTCTGACTCCTGATTTCGGCTCAGGTCACGATCTCACCGTTCATGAGTTCAAGCCCTGCATCAGGCTCTGTGCTATCAGTGCAGAGCCTACTTGGGATTCTCTCTCTCCTCTCTCTGCCTCTCCCATGCTCATATGCATGTGTACTCTCTCTCATAATAAATAAACTAAAATATATATATACATGAATGCATGTTTTAACAACTCAAAATTAGAATCCATTTAAATGTTAACCAGTTTCGAAATGGGGAAAATAACATAAGGTATTTCCAAGGAACATAAAAGCCATGATACAGAACACAATAGGTCTGTGTACTCCAGCATGCAAAGATGTCCACAGTATATTATTGAGAGAAAAAAGGAAGATGTTAAGGCAATATGCACAATATGACCTTATTTTTGCATTAAAAAACTACACTCTATCATATCTTATTATGTGTATGTGCATCAACAATTTAGAATTACATATTTCAAATCATTAACACTTTAAAAATGTGCCCAAAAACTTAAATTTTTAACTTTATTCTCTGCTCTATTATATATTAACAACTTGAAGTAATTTCAAGTTAAAAAAAAAAAGACCATTTGTACGTTCAACTATCAATCTCAAATCAAAAATTTAAATAGTAATGCTGAAGTGATGACATTGCAGATGAGGACATAAAATAAGCTTCAAAGGTGTGTTTCTAAATAAAGTCTGTTTCTGCAGCTGCTCTAACAGACAGGGTTGAGAATCAACTGTTTCACTGTTAGTTGTGTGCACCGGCAGGCTGTGCACAGCCATCCACTTGCAGATTCCCAGGGNGGGCACAAGGCAACACCCACAAAAGATCAGCAGAACATGCAGGAGAAAAGCAACTAAGGAAAACTTCAGCAATGTTCGCTCTCATAACTTAACAGCTCTACGGTCACAAAAACCTGGTGTTCAATTCAAGAATCTGTTTGCTTCTGAGGACAAAAGCAACATGAGAAAATGGCCTTTGTGTAGTTTGGTTTAAATGGTCAGTTCTCCCACTGGCATTATGCTGAAAGGTAGTCAGTGCATAAAACTGAAAAAAATTATATATATTTTTAAGATTTTTTTAAGTTTATTTATTTTGAAAGAAAGAGTGTGCATGCAAGCAGGGGAGAGGCAGAGAGCAAGGGAGAGAGGGAGAAAAGAGGGCGGGGAGAGGGAGAGAGAGAGAAGATCAGGATTCTCAGGCAGGCTCTGCACTGACAGCACAGACCCCTATGCAAGGCTCAAACTCACAAACCTTGAGATCATGACCTGAGCTGAAACCAAGAGTCAGACGCTTAACCAACTGAGCCGCCCAGGCACCCTCTTTTTTAAAGATTTTTAATGTTTATTTTTGAGAGAGAGTGTGAGCAGGGGAGGGGCAGAGAGAGGGGGACAGCAGATTCAAATCAGACTCTGTGCTGACAACACATAGCCCAATGCGGGGCTCAAACTCACGAACCACAAGATTATAACCGGAGCTAAAGTCAGACACTTAACCAACTGAGCCACCAGGCACCTCGAAAAATTATACATATCCTGGTCTTGTTTTGACTATTACTATGAGCAAAACAACTACTGTGCTAATGGAGGAGACATGAAGTGCACAGTCCAAAGCAGGAGATAACGTAAGAATCCTTCTTGTTTTCATGGAACTCGGGCTTGCAAAGAAACTCAAAATACTTCAGCAAGAAAGAGGACAATAAGCTTTGAAGTCTGAGGATCCAGGAAGACAAGTGACCCCCTCCACCAGCCCCCAACTGAGCCCGCACTCTGTAAGGACTCTCAGACTATGGCATGGGGTGACTCTGAGGCAGCTCTAAGGGTGTCACCATCACGACACTCCAGAAATCGCTAGAGCCGGGCAGCAAACTCATTCGCTTCTCAGCAGACGCGCCATCTCTGGCTGGCATGTTAGCTTATTCACTCCACAAATACTTCCCATGAGGCTTTGATTTGTTCTAAGCTTTAAGGATGCCCTGGTACAAGAGAAAATCAAGCCCCTGCCACCGTTCTCAGGGAGCTTCCACTCAAGCAAAGGGAAACAAAGGTTAAAAAGTCAAGGAAAAAAAAAACCTCACACAATGTCAAGTTTATGAAGAAACAGAAAAGGGCAATTTAATCAAATAATATGGATAAGGAGGTGCTACTTTAGAAGTGGGTCAAGGAAGTCCTCTCTGCAGAGGAGATACTGGAGTCAAGACATGAATCAGGGATCTGAGCACATGAGGTGTGGACAGAAAGTGGCTGTAGTTGGAAGGGTATGAGCGAAGTGAAGTGCTCCTATCGGCACAAAGGGGAGGCAGGGGTCAGACCACTAACCAGGGTGAAGAGTTTAGATTTTAGTTTGAGTGCAGTGGTGGACCACTGAAAGATTATTAAGGAACAGAATGGAAAGATTTCATTTATAACTCAAAGAGATGATCGAGCCGTATGGCATGGGAGGGGTAACCCAGCTTGGAAGGGACTGGAAGCGGGGCTTGTGGGAAGTCATGGGAATGTGCGGTCAAGAGATGATAGTGGCCTGAAACAGCAGAGATGGCAAGGAATGGGCAGATGAGGGACACGTTTTTGGAGGACTACTAATAGAATCCTCAGACAGACTGGATGCAGTGTAAGCAAAAGGGGTAAATCAAAATCTCAAAGACAACTTTGAAAGTAACTGTTTTTCATAAGAGATTCTTAAATATGGAAAACAAACAGAGGGTTACTGGAGGGGTTGGGGTGGGGATGGGCTAACTGGGTAAGGGGCATTAAGGAATCTACTCATAAAATCATTGTTGTACTATATGCTAAGTTGGATGTGAATTTTAAAAAATAAATTAAGTAAAAATTACAAAAAAGAAAAAATAAATATGAATTTAAAATATAAACAAAGGGAGGTACTCATGTAATATACCTCAAAAATACATTTTTAAGAGAAAAAAGTAATTGGTTTCATTTAAAAAGCAATTATTTTCTTGATTCCCAAATCAGCAGTGCGTGCTACGTGATATCTCTGTGGACATACTGATTGGCCTCATCTTCCAAACGTACCCACCTGGTAACACAGAGCCAGCATTAGAAAGGCAGGCACCAGGGGCACCTGGGTGGCTTAGTCAGTTAAGCATCCGACTTTCACTCAGGTCCTGATCTCACGGTTCGTGGGTTCGAGCCCCGCATCGGGCTCTGTGCTGACTGCCAGCTCAGAGCCTGGAGCCTATTTCAGAGTCTGTGTCTCCCTCTCTCTCTGACCCTCCCCTGTTCATGCTGTCTCTCTCTCTCTCTCTCTTAGAAATAAATAAAAATATTTAAAAAAAAGAAAGGCAGGCACCTGAGGTCTACTGTGGAGCTGGCCCGAAACAGAGACAAGCAAGCAAAACCAGCCATCACAGAAATCCACATCAGACTCTCACTAGCTTTGCACTTATAACCGGGAGGGTACAGGCATCCCCACTGGTGCTGCTGAAGACCTCTGAAACAACTGCCCACTCACATTAAAAAAAGAGACAGTAGTTTTTTCCTGACAGTTCAGAAATAAAAGAGACCTTGTTAAAAAGACCTTCAAGTACAAATGCATCATTTTCACCATGTGCTTATTCACAGAACTTACTTCATTAGGCTGGTGCATAAAATCTGCCACCAGATTCCTGTTCCTGTGACAATTGACGTCACGCAGGTGCACAGCTCCATTCCTAAGTGTTCTTTACAGCAGGTCTAGATGAAGCTCATGCAACCAAATCGAAAGACGGTTTAACATCATGGCTCCTGAATTTTTCAAGTGGGACACAGCAATATTTGTCAAGTTTCAAGAGGCTTCTGATGCCCTCAGGGACCCGTTTATAATTCATAAGCCATTTAAATTCTACAGAACAAATTTAACTTTTATCATTCAGACATTAAGCAAATGTGTGCACAGTTCACACACTTACACACTCTGGAAAAACCATTTTGCCAACTAGGAGTCTCAATTTTCAGGGGGGAATATATTTTTTGGAAAATTATATGATTTTTAAAAAGTTTTTTTTAATGGACCTCAGAGTTGGAAATAAAATGTTCAAGTATTTCAAAAAAGTATTCATGGGTTTATTACTTTTCACCCATTTGACTTCTACTCTTGGAACCAGCACGCATCATATTATATAGTTCCTCCTTCTTTAACACGGGTATTTGAACCGGCTAGGCTGTGAGCTCTTCATACCCAAAGATGTAAGGAAAAGTATAATAAAGGTACAAGAGGGATAAATGCCAAACTCATAAAAGTGGGCATGTTTAGATATGGAGGAGACAAGGCCCGAACGGAAATGTTAATCAAAAACAACTTTAGATTTATCTGTAAGGTTCTGTTCATGAGATAATTTTTCATCTAATTTCGATTCCTATATGCATACAGAAAAAAAGACCAGCTACAAATATGACTAAAATGTGAATAGTGATTCATTCTGGGATTTGAGAGGTGGGTCATTTTCTCCCCTTTATCCTTATCTCCTAGGAAAGAAGGAAAAGAAGGGAGAAAGTGCATAATTTATTTGTTTTAATCTCTTGGCCTTGCTGACCTGAAATGCACTTAACAGATCATGGCCTTATAAGGAGTAACAGAACAAGAAGCTTCCCAAGACCTTCAGTAGCAATGGATATATAATAACCAAATTACAGTTTCTCTGGGCCAGGCCTGGGAGACCCTGGCGCTGTCTGCCCGGCTGAGAAAACCGCTCTTTCTCTGGGGAGCAGCATGCACCAAGCCCACTCCAGTGGGTGCCTGGCGGTGACAGTATCCTGCCAGCCACCGCTGACACAGCAGCTCAAACCAGCCATCCACAGTAGGCCAGTCAGACTCTCTGGACTGGAAACCCCAAACTGCATCTGCAGAACGGTTTCATCTCTGTGTGACCAACCCTCTCTGGTAAGCAGCCATACTTCACCCTGTGGCCTGGAGAGTGAAGGAAGCCTGGTGCAGAGGCCTGCGACAGGTGGGAGATGGTGACCAGAGTTTTCCAGGGCCCGAAAGGGTCTATAGTCCTGGCTCTGACCTTCTAGGTCCTCTTCTTATAGGAATAGCTGTACAGTTAAGCCCTGAGTTTAGCTTAAGATAGTTCAGGCTGGTTTCCGTTACTTAGAAATGTGTTAATCCTATTATTCCAAAGCCTCCTGGGTGGCCCCCCCAAGATTCTTGCTTGGTCTGGTTACCGAGGCAAACATGCAGGATAGAATTCAGCAGAGGTTCCAGAGGCGCATCAAATTCAAAATTCCTCATTAACTTCTTGCTACTTCCTAAAAATTCAAAGCTAATAAACCCCTGTGGGAGGCTCTGGCTTTGGCTATTCAGACTAGTACTGCATTATGTTCTAGGATGGATCTGGAGAGTGACATCTTAGAAGTGTGGTCAAGTGCTCTCAATTTGTGCACCACGGGCCCTCTCTGCCTGGCGTCCCTGCTGCAGCCTCAATTTGAAGCATCGCCAGGAGGAATGCGCTGATCTTCCTTCTGTTGGACACAGACACCGGATGCTCTGCACACAGCCTCCGCCACCTGCATGCATCCTCCTTCCACCTCGCAAGGCAGGAATTACCTCCATCCTACAGCTTTGGGGGGAGGGAGGTGATGCTGTGACATTAGGCAACATGTCTGGGATGCCCAGCTGGCAGTTGGCAAAACTAGGACTCTCAACATCTGACTCTCACCCTTTCCACCGGTGAGGAATACCAGTGAGGAATTCCTACCTCCAGGCCACCCCAACAGGTGCACTCCCAACCTGGACAATCTGCTGACTTTCAGGGACCCTGCAGGCATGGTCTTGTCTGAAGGACCAACAATATTCCATTTTTGTTCCGTGGCTCTTCTCTTCTCCTGCCTGTCCTGTGGCATTTTCATCCAGACCCATGTGCCCTCATGTCTTCCTAAAACCAGGTCTGGAGTTTTCAGGCTAGCTTTCCTGTGAGCAGCAAAGACAGGCTCTCATCATGGCTAATGCATACTGGTTCGTGTCACCACTTTATATCCTTGAGGACAAATGAGTCAGGGACAACACAAGAGGCTGTGTTAAAGCTCCATTTCTCAGCCCCTGACTCAGTGGACAGTTTCCAATTACAAGCTGAGTTGCGTGGGCTCAATGCCAACTACAGCATCACAGTGTCATCCAGGGGGCTCGCTAAAATGCAGATTGTTGGCCTCACACCCAGAGTTTCTGATTCAATAATCTGGGGTGGGGTCTAAGAGTTTACATTTCTAACAAATTCCTAGGCGTGGCAAGCTGCCTAATGGGCCCCCAAAGATATCTAGGTCCTTATCCCTGGAACCCATATTTGTTACCTTGCTGATGTGGTTCAGTTAAGCATCCTGAGCTGGGGAGATTACTTGATTCTCTGGTTGGTCATAAATACAACATCAAGGGCCCTCATGAGAGGCAAGCAGAAGAAGGTTCAATGACCGAAGAGAAGGCAATTTGACAGTGAGGAGCAGAGACTGCAGGAAGGTGGTCTCAAGCCTAAGAAGTCGGGCAGCCGCCGGACACCGGAAGAGGCAAGAACGGACTCTCTATTGGAGCTTCGAGATGGAGCCAGCCCTGCTGAGACCTTGATTTTAGCACCGTAAGAACCAGCTCAGACTCCTGGCCTTCAGAACTGTAAGAAAATACAATTGAAGACACTAAGTTTTGATACTGATAACAACAGGCACAGGAAACTAACTCAGCCAGTGATGAACTGCTGGCTGGGGCTCATACTTTGGGAATCCTACAAGGGGAGTCCACACCACACCAGCTCCTTCCCTTCACCTCCTTGAGCAGGAAAGAACACAGCATAGTGGTTACAGAGCTGAGTTCAAAACCTGACTCTGTTATTCTCTGGCCCTGTGGTCTGGCCAGTCTCATAACCTCTCTGTGGCCCGGCTTCTGCATCTGTTAACTTGGGAAGAACACCACCAGCCTCAAAGCACTATAGACAGCATTAAGTGAGATGATGTGTTTATGTTCTATCTGGTTCAGAGAAAGCACTCACTAAACATCTGCTACTATTATTTTAAAGTAACTGAACACAGATACCCTACACTGATCAACAGAAGCCTTCTCCTTAATGAGATGCCTCTATTGATAAAAAATTAGTGAGTAGCTTCCTCTTAGATCTCATTAGATCATCTATGAATTATCAGACAAAGTTTTTTCCATCATGGACCCCCAGTAGTCTCTCAAGCCTAATTTCTCACTCCTCTCCTGCATCCACTCCCACACAGACTATCTACTTCTAAACTTACTAAACTACTTCTTCAAAATCCACTCTTATTTCTGCTTCCATGTACACCTCGACCTCTGCCTGAAAGACCTTCCCTGGTCTCCACCTTCTCCACCTTCAGCATGGCCACGATATGCTGACCGTCTTGAGGGAGAAGACCTCTGTGCTCCTGCCCAAGGTTGTGGGGTGAGGGCTAATAACAGCTGGGCTATCCCTGTTGTGGAACAAGTGGGAGAGCACAACTATGAAGTTTCACTATCCAGAGGGGAGAGTTTCACTCAAGGCTAAGAACAGGAACTCTGGGGCCAGTGTGCCTGGGTGTAAAACCCTATTCCACCACTTCCTCATTTTATGATCTTGGGCGACTTAGTCCAGTTCCTAATCTATGAAAAAGAGATTAAAGTAATATCTGCCACTTACATAAGGACTTTATGTTGAATAAAGGAGACAGCCCATGTAACAAGGGATGTCTACCATACAGGAAGTACCTAGTAAATGTAAACTATTCCCAGAAACTAGCACCTCTGAACGTCCCCCCTCAGAGAGGTCGTCTTGGGAGGCGGTCTTCTACCAAAACTTTCACTCCTCTGATCATCACTAACATCACTCTGTGGTCTTGTACCTCTCAGAACCAGTATATGAGCCACACTAGAAAAAAACCATTCATCACTGATGACTGCCCCTGGTTTATCCTAAGGAGGAGCACGATCAGTGCTTGAACATCCTTACTCATCAGACTTGGCTCAAAGGGTCGAATGATACCCCAAAAATCACACCCACACCCAATGACATGCTCCTTCTGAGAATCATCAAAAATAATACTGGGACAGGGACTGCTGATCATCCTCAGATATTAATTGCCTCCTTCTTCCATAGTAACAACTCCAGTTTTTAGCAGGGCACATGGTATCCAGAAGAAAGACTTCATTTCCAGCTTTCCCTGTAGCTTGGGATGGTCATGTGAGGAACCTTTGGCCAATGAGATCTGAGTGTAAACCAGATCTTCCAGGTGTTTCTGCAACAGAAAAGGATAAGCCTCCTGCTCCCCTGTTTCCCTTCAAACTGGTGTGCATGTGGATGTGGTGGCCATGGAATGTGAAATGTGGAAACCTCTTCTAACCACATGGACATGATCGACATGTCCATGAGTAAACAGAGCAAAAAGAAAGGAAACAGTATCTTTGATATCATGGAACACAGCAACCTCTGACGCCTTATGGCCAGGCCATAGGTTTAAGCCACAACTATCTGACATCTCCTATAGCAAGTGAAGCTGAATTCCAACTAATTCAAACATTTAACAGCTTCTTAAGGTATCTGCAAAAGTTTAAAATATATTTTAAGCAAAGATAACATTGTGTGACATTTCCCAAAGTAACTACTTGGAAGGTAACACTTGTTCAGCTAGAGTATTAGAGTATTATTTGTTTCATGAGTCACACTGTACAGTTAATCATTTTATCTCCTGAGATGGGAGGAAAAACCTATCCAGTGGTCTAAATCCACCAGTATCTCCCAAACACATCCAGCGACATTTACAATGTTTTCTTCTGACAAATTTTTGGACCACACAGTTGGAACAATGTGGACTGTTCTAATGGACAAAGCTCTGGAGTAGCTGCTGGGAGGTTTGGGCTGTGGACCCAGCCCCACCAAGCTGCATTTTCTAGATCTGTAAAAGCAATGAGGCTGAGAGACTCAGAGCGGAGGAGGAACCAAAACTCCACACCAAAGAAATTGCCCAAAAGTAGCAACTGGAAGGAGAAACAAAACTAGTAAGAACAAAAAATCAAAAACCTGAACCCCAAAGAATAGCCTGCGGGGAATAAGCTTCAAAACGGGGGAACTGTGGGGAATAAGTTCAGGGAATTCCCAAGCTTATTCCCCACACAATAGCCCATCAAACCCCTAAGCCATTGCCCCAGTACCACCCATCCCCAGTCAGCACACAACCCTCTCCTGGAACACACCCAGAGTTTCCATCTGTGTTCATTATTGGACACATCTTCCTCTCAGCCAAGTAACTGAGAGGGGAAGAGAATGTAGGGGTGGGGTCTACAGAGCCCCATCTCTTGCTCATTGCCACTAATACTCTTCCAAATACTAAAACCTCAAATTCAAGTCTCCAAAGCTCAGATAGCACATCCTCACTTATGTGAGGAGAATCCTTTTCTGCCATTTCTGGTTCCTCTTTCACTAGGGCAAAAGAACAGTTTGTAAAATATGGGCCTTCAGGAACCCTTTCTCTTCACACCATAATGTGGGCTTACCATATGGTAAGTACATAGTTAATTTATTTCAAAGACATGACTGATCCCCAAAGAAGCCAGCCACAAAAGAACCTACAAAGGGGGTTGAAAGTATACATCATTTTCCTGTGGAGGCAGGACGAGCCCATGTCAGTTTTATACAAGGAAGGCCAAAATCTACCACCTATTGCCATTTCTCTACTTCACTTACTGAACTACATTTCCTAAAGAAACTCTTACACCAAGAAACACACTGACTCACAGCCTCTGGGGTGTTCTACATCAAAGAGACCATGACCAAGGAGGGAATCAAACAAGAGGCCAGGGCACCCGTGGCCACTTCCTAACCACAGCAGTATCCTGTGAGAGCAGAGCCTCGGGCTACTATCCCTCACTTCTGAAGAACGGGATGGTGGCCGTGAATGAAAAGTCTTTTGATCACTTCCAGGATATATTGGCACTGTAAGGACCAAAAGTCCCTCCCCAGAGCTAATACTAACCCCTTTTGAAGCCTGTTCATGTGTTTCTAAACTGCTTCTTCCCTTTGGAAGTCTTTTGTTCCTTGGTCAATGGCCACTCAGGTCCAGCTCTGTCCTCCAATCACCAAAGAAGAGTCAAGAGTCAAAAGCTCTGGCACCTCCATGTCCTTTTATTTCTTGCTCTCACTTCTGATCATCTCCAAAGGGAAGCAACTAAAGAGTCTCTACTACTGCTGTCCCAAAGCCCATCAGCCTTAGTAAGTCAGCTTTGAACACAATTCCCCATCTTAGGGTGCGGCAGATTGTAGTCTCCAAAGATGGCTACATCCCTTTCTTTCCTACTCTGTGTGCACATCTCAGTGTAACCCTGACACTCCTCATTGACAGGTGGGTCTAAGCCTCCTCCCTGGAAGCTGGGCAGATCTTTCACTCTTGGACCAAGAGAATGCAAATGAGATGCAGCCCAATTTCTGAAGTGAGGGCATACAAGGCAAATCAGCTCCACCTAGTTCTCTCTTGGGACACATACCTTCAGAACCTTGAGCCAACACAGAAGAAGTCTGGTGACCCCGAAGCCACCATCCTAGAGAGAAAACATGGACTGACAATGCAAGGGTGGGGAGAGATGTCCAAGGGTCCCCATTTTTCCCATCCCCCTGATGTAAGGGTTCCCTGATCAGGCCCTCAACATGTGAGTCAGGAAGGCTTCAAGATGACCCAAACCCTAGCAATTCTCTGACAAAACCTCACCAAGGACCCTGGTGAAAACCATCCAGCTGAGCTGCTCCCAACTCTCGACCCACAGAAGTCTTGTGAATTGTTTTTAAACCACTAGGCTTTTATGCAGCCACAATGACTGGAACACAGGATCTTTAGAAGACATGACCCCTTTTCCCGAGATGACAGTTTACCTCCTCTGTAGTAGGTTTAGAACAACTTGTCAGTGTTTCATTTCACAACTCAATCTCCTAGTAAAATAAATGGCACTTTTATCTTTATACATAAGAGTTTAAATTTTTACTTCAACATGTTGAGAATTTCACAATACCTCTTTCAAGGTTACCTGATAGACCTTGAAGGGTCTCAAACAGGAGTTAGGCAATCTTCATGGCTAAAAGTGTATGACCCTCCTGTGCTTCCCAAGGGCAAACCCAGAGCCAGGGAGGAGTGGGGGAAAGGGCAGAGCTGGACAAAATTTGGACCTTCCCACTGCCTCTTGAATATTTGTATCCTTACTCCTCTCCCATGACACCATACCGATGGAACAAGCTTCTAAAAACGAAGGTTTGCTTATTAATATAGACCAGAAACAGGATTGGTGCCATTCACTGAATTGACTACAGTTGCTATAATCCAGTCACAACTGCAAATGACATGGAAGGAGAAGAAAGGCTTATTATTAAAATGAGCTGAGGCCAAAGCTGGGAAGAAGAGAAAGGGGTGTGTCATGGGAGTAGGGAGCTTCCATTTCAGAAAACCAAAGCCCTTTTAACTGAGTTTGGTTGGAATCTGAGATCACCTGCTCCCTATTTGTAACTGGAAACCTTTCCATAAAGAGTCAATTACTTGACATTAAAGTCTCCGATTTTAAAGGACTTTGAAACCAATACCACCTAAATGCTTGCATAAACAAATTATCTGTCTGTGAGATTCTGATTCATTTCTTCTTCTTCCTTTCTTTTTGGCTGTTTGTTTCAAGTTTTTATTTACATTCTAGTTAGTTAACATATAGTGTAATATTGGTTTCACAAGTAGAGTTTAGTGACTCATCACTTACATGTAACACCCAGGGCTCATGCTAACAAATGCCCTCCTTAACACCCATCACCCATTTAGCCCATCCCCCACCCACCTCCCTCCGTCAACCCTCAGTTTGTTCTCTATCGTTAAGAGTCTCTTATGGGCAGAAAACATAAATAGGTATTTTTCCAAAGAAAATACCCAGATGACTAACAGGCACATGAAAAGATGGTCACCATCACTCATCATCAGGGAAATACAAATCAAAACAATGATGAGATACCACCTCACACCTATCAGAATGGCTAAAATTAACAACACTAGAAAGGACAGATGTTGGTGAGGATGTGGAAAAAGGGGAACCCTCTTACACTTTTGATGGGAATGCAAACTGGTGCAGTCATTCTGGAGAATAGTATGGAGGTTCCTCAAAAAGTTAAAAAAAGAACTACCCTATATCCCAGCAATTACATCACTATGTATTTACTCAAAGGATAAAAAAATACAGATTCGAAGAGGCACAAGCACATCAATGTTAATAGCAGCACTATCAACAACAGCCATATGATGGAAAGAGCCCAAATGCCCATCGACTGATGGATAAAGAAGATGTGGTCTTTATATACAATGGAGTATTACTTGGCCATCAAAAAGAATGAAATCTTGCCATTTGCAATGGTGTGGGCAGAGCCAGAGTGCGTTATGCTAAGTGAAATAAATCAGTCAGAGAAAGACAAATACCATATGATTTCATCCATATGTGGAGCTGAAGGAACAAAACAGATGTACATAAGGGAAGGGGGGGAAACAAAACAGAATGGTTCATTTCTTTTCTTTCCAGTATCGACCCTTTCTTCCTAATAGTTGAGGCATCTTGACATAAATCTAGGAACTCAGTGCCTTGTCCTGTGAAAGGCCTGCCCTCTGCACACCACACTGTTTGCAAACGCTTCCCTCTTGGGATGATTTCTGTCTTGTTAACTCATGCGTGCAGTCCTTTGACTGGGATGGTGTCCCCATCCTTCCTCACCAGCAGTTTGTGGACCCACAACAAAGGGCAATAGCAAATAATGCAAAGACTGGCCATAGACCCACAGCACTCAGGCTCCCAAAGGCTGCAGGTCTGGCCTGCTGTTCAGAATCCTCACTAACAGCAAAGCCAATACAACAGGGCCAGAGATACTAAACTGATTCCCAAGAGCACAGACACTCTGAGGTCACCTCAAGCAGCTCCATCAGCAGAGACCCATCCCTCCCTGACTCCTGGTCCTAGAATCTATCACTACTTCTTCCAAAACTAATTTGGATCTAGTCACAGATGCCCAGAAAGCTGCACTCCCTCCTTGTGCCTGACAGCTCTCTCTCCCCAGCCTAAACCTGCAACACTGACCTCCCTGGACTAAAGTTCCAAATCAACTCCTCTGCCCATGGCTGATGACCAAGCAACCCTCCCTCATGCTGCAGACCCCAGTGATACAGCTGCTCTCTACTCCTTGCTGATGCTCCTCTCCCACCCTCTCCCAGAGGTCTCTTCCTCCCAGCACTGGCTATCGAACAGACATGTTATGGTTACCTTCCCCCACATAGCCTACTTAACTCCCACCTCCTTGGAGAAATAGCATGGCAGAATGGAAGAGGCACAGGAAATGGGCTGATAATCATGAATATAGGCCGAGCCCCACCACTAATGGGCCTCACACAGGCTTTAGCAGTCATACTGACTCTGTGTTCAAAGCCTAGCTCCATCCCTCGCTAACTGTGTGGCTTAGTGCAAGTCACTCAGCCTCAATCTGAACCTTCACTGCACAATGGAAAAATAAACTATCTTATAGGGCTATTGTCAGGATGAATCAAGCTAATAAATAATAAGCTCAGAACCTAATTTGGAATGGTAAGTGCTCAATATAGACTATCTATAATCATTATTTATCATCATTATCCTCATAAGGCAGTTACAGTTCACCCAGCACCACCCTTCACATGACTGCTTTAAGGATAAAATGAGATTTGGTTTGTGAAAAGTACCTAGTAAATTACAAAATCATACAAAACTTATTAGCTGTTGCTAATGTCTCAAAAAACCTCCTGGGGCACATGAATGGCTCAGTTAGTTGAATACCTTGATTTCAGCTCAGGTCACGATCTCACAGTTCATGGGATCAGACTCCGCATTTTCATGTGGAGAATCCCCTGCTTGGAATTCTTTCTCCCTCTCTCTCTCTGCCCCTCCCCCCACTCACGCTCTCTGCCTCGGTCTGTGTGTGTGTGTGTGTGTGTGTGTATGTGTGTGTGTCTCTCTTAAAATAAATGAATAAACAGGTTGTTTTTTTAAAGAATCCTCACCTAGGTCCTGCTCATTTTAAAGGTTTAACACTACTGTAGAAGGACGGAGTGGTGGCTACCAGTAGGAACAATTTAAAATATAGAAACATAGTTCAGGAATATCTATGCCTGTATATTCTAGAAATCCCTATGCCTTTTTATTATATACTACTCACCTCCTTGCACATGTTCTGTAGCCCATATGATATGAACATACACAAAACTGAATTTATCATCTCCCTCCCACCCCTCAAGGACCCCTAACTCTGGATCATCATCCTATATTCCCTAAGGCTATGAACAGGGCCTTCATTCATCCACAACTCCACCCTTTTTGGACAATGTCTTTGACATTCTGTCAGTTCTCCCTCCCTCATCCGCCATAGACCAGTACCACTGTTCTGTTCTGTCACCTGCCTGACTGCATCGCCTCTGGCTCCAACGCAGGGATCTCCTAAGGGTGTCCCAGCCTCTTCTGGTGAACACCCAACTCCATTGCACCCCGAGCTGGTTTTCCAAAATGCAAACTTAATCATGTCATTTCCCTAAGAAAGGTTTCCTCAACCACAGATGTGGCACTGAACTCTGAGTTCACAGGCCCCACTGCAAATCTGATGAGCATCATGGATCCTTGGAGCTTGTGCACACACAAGCTCACACAAGCACTTGCTGGCCTGCCTCCAATTACCCACTACCTTCATTTCTAGCTCTTTCTTGCCTTGTACTCAAATGACCCTCTAGCATCCCCCATTCTTTCATGAGTCCCCAATTTCTTTCAAAGCCCCGAAACTTGCTGAAAAGCAGAAAACTGTGCCATTAATCTCTGCCTCCTTGAGACCTCAAGCTCAGACATGGAAATGGGTACTAGGAAATAAGCAAGCTTATCCTAAGCTGGCAGTTTGTCTTCAATTGTGTGGTCGACATAATCCTGCTCCTCAGAAATGGCCATGCCCTAATCTCCAGAACCTGGAAGAGGTAACCTTGATGGCAAAATGGGTCTTGTAGCTGTGATTAAATGAAGGAACTTAAAATGGGGAGACTATCCTGGGTACTACGGTTGGGCCCAGGGTCAGGAACCAGGGGAATAGAAGAGTCACAGAAAGGGATCACAATGTGAGCCCAACACAGTGATGGGACTGCAGGCTGGATGGAGGCCCCAAATCAAAAAATCAGGAGAGCCACTAGAAGAGCACGTGGGTGGCCCAGTCGGTTAAGAGTCTGACTTCCGCTCAGGTCATGATTTTGTGGATCGTGGATTTGAGCCTTGCATTGGGCTCTGCGCTGACATCTCAGAGCATGGAGCCTGCTTTGGATTCTGTGTCTCCCTCTCATTCTCTGCCCCCTCCCCGCTCATGCTCTCTCTCAAAAATAAACATTTTTTTAAATGTTTAAAAAAAAGAAAGTAATCTAAACAGCCAGTAAAAACTGGAAAAGGCAAGAAAACATTCTCCCCAGGGCCACCAGAATGAACACAGTCCTGTCAACAACTTGATTTCAGCCCACTGAGACAGATTTAGGACATATGACCTCCAGAAATTTTAGACAGTAACTTTGTATTCCTTAGCCACCACATTTGTGGTCATTTGTTACAGCAGCAATAGCAAACTAATACAAATTACTATACAAACCAATGTTGTTGTGTATTCTAGTTACTTAACTTTAATATTCTAAAACTATGATATTCTCAGCATCCATCCATAGGAGCCTGGTTAAATGCATTATGGTCCATACATATAATGAAGTACTTCACATCTATTAGGAAGGAAAAAGTTGCTCTTTCTACTTGCTCATTTATGTGCGTGCACATGCGTGCATACACACTTACACATACACACGTACCTTGACACTTAAACTTTTGTCAAGGGCAGAGATTCTTCCATATTTGGGGGTATACTTTCTGCACGTCAATCACATGATACTGTACAATGTTCTCTAACCTGCCTTTTCCACTTAATACATTACACCTCACAGGGATTATCCCATTTCATTTGAAAGTCTCTCTTCCTCATCTGTGAGGAGAGGATTAAGCATCAACTTTTACTTTCCATGTGCTAACTGTATTTTATAATATGCATTATCAAAAAGAAATACCTGAATACATTTCCACTTGAAGCAAAGACTCATTCTCAGAAAAATGTCACGTCAAAATTTCATTCTGGTCATTGCACAAAGAAAAAAGTCATCCGAATTTTAGTAAAATTTATGAACACATCATCCTGCTACTATTATTAATGAAAAAAATAACCACTGAAAGAAATCTGAACCATGGAGGCATGAAGGGAATTATATCTGGATTTAAACTTAGGCTGCCTATATCACCTGAGTTTTTCCCAAACCCTCTATCATTTGTAGTTTCCAGTGTGGCTGGCTGTCTAATTACTAATCTCCCTGAGAGCTGTTGACAAACTAACACATGGGAACAGCAGTAAGATATACTGCACTGATTTCTCTAGGGACTGATACACACAGATCGTAATGGGAAGAATATGAATAATTCAGATATTTCCTGTCTGGGGAAAAAAATGACTTTTAGGGATCTAAGCCTAAATCAGATTGAATTAATTAAAGAAGATGAGTAAGAAGTGAAGTGGCTTCTGTGTCTTAGCTCCACAAGTTACAGTCACAAATTTCATGCAGAGCTCACAATAGGTAGGGCACCCTCTAACTGAGGAATGCTGCTCATTAACAAATCTGCTCTCGGGATCTGGGAATCAGACCGTCTTCTTTCTCAAAAGCAAAAAGACCATGCCACTGCAATCAGCACTTACTAGCAGACAGTCCAAACAGCATGGCTCCTCAGGTTAGTCCCCAAATCCGTAAGAAATATGTCAGTCAGATGCTTTCTGACAGAAGGAATGTAAGAGCCAGTAAAATGCCACAAAAGCAATCCTCCTGCCCCCCCCACCCCCGTACCCTCCATCATGACTATTCTCCTAAATCCAACCCTTAATTAAATTACCAAGGAGATAGCTGACCTTCTTTGAGAAAAGGTACAACAGAGCGTGAGGTAAATGTTTAACTGGCTCTCTGGGAACACAGAAGGCCCTGACTTACAGCTTCTACCAATTTCAGTGGTGTAAACACACCCACCATTGCCAATTTCAAGCCATCAGCCTGATGTCACCTATCTACAAAACTACTGAAAATTTAACAACTGGCTTTCATGAGCCAGCAAACTTCACTGAGTAGCTCTCTACGCTTGCTTGAGGAAAAAAAAAAAAAAAAAAAAACCAGGGGAGACTGGGTGCTCCTTGGTTCAGCAGCTGACTTCAGTTCTGGGTATGATCTTGTGGTCCATGCGTTCAAGTCCCATGTTGGCCTCCGCAATGACAGCTCAGAGCCTGGAGCCTGCTTTGGATTCTGTGTCTCCCTCTCTCTCTGTCCCTTCCCTGCTCATGCTCTGTCTCTGTCTCCCAAAAGTAAATAAATGTTTTAAAAAAATTTTTTAAAGAAAAAAAGAAAAAAGTAAATCTCTCACANATTTCGCTCAGCATAACACCCTCAAGTTCCATCCATGTTGCTGCACATGGCCAGATCTCATGGTTTCTCATTGCCATGTAGCNTCTGAGGTGGTATCTCAGTGTGGTTTGATTTGTATTTCCCTGATGAGGAGGGATGCTGAGCATCGTTTCATGTGTCTGTTGGCCATTTGGATGTCCAACACACTTTGGAGAAATGTCTGTTCATATCTTCTGCCGATTTCTTTACTGGGTTGTTTGTTTTTTGGGTGTGGAGTTTGGTGAAGGAATTCTCTCCTTAAGGGACATGTCCTTCCAATGGCTTATGTATTAACTGCATTGTTTAGTATTGCAGTAGACATATACAATTCTCATTTTTTCAGTTTATTGAAACATAGTTTACACACCCTATTCCCTGACTTAAAATGTACAATTCAGTAGTGTTTAGCATATTCAGAGCTGTATAGCCATTACCACATTTAATTTTAGGAGTTTTTCATCACCCCAAAAACTCCTTATCTTTGAGGGTCACCTCTCACTGTCCTCCAATACCCCCAGCCAAAGGCAACCATTCATCTACCTTCTAACTCCGCACAATTGCCTACTCTGGATATTTCTGGATATCGTGCATACATGGGATGATATCCTATCACACATACATTTCAGATGAACAGACCACACTTAACTAGTACTGTATCAGGTAGTGGTCATGAAAGATAATCATCCTTGCTGTTATCTTATAGAGCCAAGTGATAAAACACCAAAAATTGGGTGGGTGAAAAATCCAAAAGTCTGTGACACGTTCATGTTTCTGTCAGCAAATGGTTTTTCACAGTTCTCTGAAGAAGGTATTTTAACCAGACACAGGTGCCTAGGAGAAAGATATAAAATATTAAAAGGTCACATCCCCTAAGTGTAATTTATAATGCTCCAAAATCAAAGCAGCCCGGCTTCTGGTGACCCTGCTCTTCCATCTTCCTCCCGCAAACACTGTGGCTTTGACCTTGCAAAGAGAATGACAGCTTTGAAGATGTTCCAGGATCCCCACATCCGTTCAGAGGCAGGGTGTGGCCTGGCTGGACCACCACATGGAGCTATTTTTAAAGGTGTTAGCTGCTGATCTCGCCACGCCCCTCCCTCCCAACAAAATGCCACTTCTTGTAAGAGAAACACTACGGGCAAAAAGCTTCCTGCAAAGTCAGTGCAGGGTAAGGCACGGGGAAGACTGAAAATAAAGATGCCTTTTGANTTTAACTATACCATCCATTATTACTTTTGTAAGCAAAGGGCAAATTTCTTATTTGGGGGAGAGGGAGATAGTTTCAGTCTCTGAAAAGTCTTTTTATAGAAAGTCACCCAAAACCAGAATACAAAACTGTATTTATAACACGACCACAGCTATGTTTTTGAAAATGGATTAAGAACACATGGGGATGGGGGCGCCTGGGAGAGGCTCGGGGATGGTCCGACTTTAGCTCAGGTCATGATCTCGTGGTTTATGAGTTCAAGCCCTGCATTGGTGTCTGTGCTGACAGCTGAGAGCCTGGAGCTTGCCTCAGATCTGTCTCCCTCTCTCTGCCTCTACCCTGCTCATGCTCTCTCTCTTTCTCAAAAATAAATAAACATTAAAAAAATGTTTTTTAAAGAAAGTCATAGAGATGAACCAAAAAAAGTAAAATGACTATCCCTGAGATACAGGAGAGTGGAAAACTATTCTCATTTTTCAAAATGAGTGTTATTTTTACAATATTACTTTTCAATAAATACCTAAGTAAGCTTTATCTTTCTAAGAAATGCACCCATATGTCACCCACTCATAATGTAATGGACAGCTGTTCCTCCAGTATTGCTGGACACATGGGGCTGAATGAATGACAGCAAGGCAAGCACTCTAGCTCTATGTACACTTTGACAGCAAGGCAAGCACTCTAGCTGTGGAAAGTTCCTCCACCTTCCAGGAAACTTGCCTACAACCAGATGCAGCAAACGAGTGAGGACCCTGCTGCCTCACCCTGACCTGCACTATCAGGGTTTCTTTCCGGTCCCAGGAAGCAGACAGATTCTAGCTAAGTGATTCTACTGTTTCTCTTCCAGAATACACATTTTCAAGAACTATACTGAGCGATCTTAAAATCGTTTTTAATACATCTACTTCCCTGATCTACTAGGCAACACCCACAGGTAAAAGAGAGCTAAGAGAAGCCCTCCGAAGCTCTGAGGGTTCACGTCCAAGAACTACACCAGAGCAGGGAGGAATCTTCATGCTCTAGAATGAGCAGACATCACGTGAGTCTCAAGGTCAGAAGAGTGCAAAAGGCATGCCCACTCAGGTCAGCACATGAATTTGTTGCTCTGGCTGCATTTTCAGACTTTATGCGTTACCAGTGGTCCTGGGGGGGGTGGGGGGGGAGGGGAGAAAAAGGAAAGACTGCTTTGCCTTTTTAAGTAACATGGAGTGTGGGGACTATTCACTCTTCCATCAAGATCCTCCTCACTAGAATGAGATCCTATGGGTAGGGACAGGGGCATCTCTATCTTAACAGCTTTTCCTTCATGTCATGTAGCAGGAGAGAGGCTACAGGGTATCGAGGATAGAGCGGGAGGTCTAGAACCTTCAGACCTGGGCTCAAACCCAGGCTTTGCTACTCCCAGGCTGTGTCACCCTATAAAATTCCTTCCCATCCCAGAACCTATACAACAGGAACCCTTGCAGGTAACTGGGCGGCAGCACAAGCAGCCAGCAGCCCAGGCACACTCACGTTAGGCGATCCAATGCTAACTGTTTTAGAGAAGTTATTATTTTTTCAAGCACAAAGCAGGCGATCAATAAATGCTGAATAAATTAATCCTTGCAAGTTATCGGGTTTTAATTGCTTCAAAATGATTTTTTATTGAGCTGTTTTGTTCTACTTGAACTTCAAGCAGATAAGCCACATCTAATGAGGGTACTGTATTTGTGAACAACTGGTTCTTCAACTGCTGCTACTGTCTTTCACTGAGTTTAAAAAAAAAAAAAAAAAAAAACCTTTCCAGGATCCATCTATGTACATGATAATACTGTATTTGCACACAGGGGTCACAGTTAGTATATTTAACAACTGGCAGAGCTCTAGCCCCCATCTGCCGTAAGGGACAGCATCTGTGCCCTGGCTGGGGTATGCCCAGGGAGCCCACACCCTGGCATTAGCCCTTTCGGCTGCCAGGTTTTTTATGACCAAAGGATCTAAGTGGTGGGAGTGGGTGTAAGGGCGGAGGCAGGAGGCGTGGGCAGTGGCTGATCACCAAGCCACTTTGCGCTTTTAACAGCCAGTCACCCTGATAGGTACCCACTGACCATCAGCCTTATGGTTGGTGTATATGGTCTAGTCGCATTTATTTGTTCCCTCAGCTTTAGGGCAAGTTCACTCACTTTAGGTCACGCGTCCTAACCCTAGCAGAAGTTCTCATCACTGAGGGCAAGGCTGGCATTTCAAGAAGGTGACAGGTGTGTGCCATCACCCACCCCGCCCACTTCATTTAGTCCCATACCCGCCTGGCCCCTGTGAGAATTTACATTTGCAAAGAAAATTTCACCCAATGTGAGAGTGAGCCACACAGTGCTCTGGGCTGAAAGGAAGAGCACAACGTGAAAAGCAAACTGGTTCTGGAACTTATCAGGGCTCTCAAAAGCATTTTATTTGATTTGTACACCTATCTTAGAAAGGTGTCCACACTGTATCACTTCCACATTCTACAAATGTTTAAAGAGGCTCTGAGAGATACAGTAGATTGCACAAGGTCACAGACATAGTAAGGGGTGTCCTGGGTAGAAACAAGCTTCCTGACTCCAGATGCTGCCTCCAGCTCCCACCAGCACCTGACAACTGCCTGATGCAGAGGCCAGAGACTCACTACAGGGCCCTCACCACCCCTGTCCCTACTAGCCAGCTGTGTTCTTCTCCAACCACGTCTGCCTCCCGTTCCCCTACCTACTCTGCCCTGTGCCTCCAGAATACACCTATGCCGAAGCGCTCCTCTATCACCAAAATATAAAGCAACCAACCAACCACAAAGCATGTGCAGGAAATACCTCAGGTTACGTGACTCTGTGTCATAGGGCACAATGACGAGACACGGGGAACTGCTAAGGCAGCACTTTGGACTGTTAACAAGTCTCTTAACCTCCTACACAGTTTCATGAGAAAATCAGGCTTTCTACACTTTCTGGAATAAACTATTTAAAATGAGGCCTTAAAAGGATTTTTAATCATTTTCTAAATAATTCATTCCTGTTGTCTTTTCATGCAGTCTTCACTTTAAATGGATATTTATCCTCAAAGGATAAATAAAAGGATTAAATAAAAAGTGTCCATCAACTGGTAAATGGATCAAGAAGATGTGGTTTATCTATACAATGGAATACTACATGGCAATGAGAAAGAATGAAATCTGGCCATTTGTAGCAACGTGGATGGAACTTGAAGGTGTTATGCTGAGCAAAATAAGTCACACAGAGAAGGACAGATGCCATATGTTTGCAGGTATAGGTGGATTAGAAAGAACTTAACGGAGGACCATGGGGGAGGAGAAGGGGAAAAATAGTTGGGGAGAGGAAGGGAGCCAAACCATGAGAGACTCTTGAATTCTGAGAACAAACTGAGGGCTGGTGGGGGAGAGGGGAAGGGGAGTGAAGGGCATGGAGGAGGGCACTTGTTGGGATGAGCACTGGGTGTTCTATGGGAAACAACTTGGCAATAAACTACTTAAGAGAAAAAAAAAAATGGACATGTTATAATCCGGTTCATTGTAAAGAATATTTTCATAAGATATATTGGACTTTTTTTCCTCTCAAATTAACAGGTTTTTGTGAGTAAATATGATGAAACAGTTTACCACAAGACTTTTTATATTCTAAAACAAAAGCATTAAACAAAAGTTGACTTTAAAAAAAAAAGATTCAATCAAAGAAGGATTTAACACACCAAGAAGAAATGTAACTAGCCTTTAAAAAGTCACTGATTGGGGCACCTGTGTGGCTCAGTCGAAGCGTCCAACTTTGGCTCAGGTCATGATCTCACAGTTCATGAGTTGGAGACCCACAGTGGGCTCTGTACTAACAGCTCGAATCCTAGAGCCTGTTTCAGATTCTCTATCTTCCTCTCTCTTTGCTCCTCCCCTGCTCATGCTCGCTCGCTCTCTCTCTCTCTCTCTCTCTCAAAAATAAACACTTAAAAAAAATTTTTTTAGAGGCACCTGGGTGGCTCACTTGGTTGGGCATCCGACTTTGGCTCAGGTCATGATCTCACAGTTGATGGGTTCGAGCCCCATGTCGGGCTCTGTACTGACAGCCAGCTCAGAGCCGGGAGCCTGTTTCAGATTCTGTATCTCCCTCTCTCTCTGAGCCTCCCCTGCTCATGCTTGCTCTCTCACTATCTCGCTCTCTCCCCCTCTCTCTCTTTCTCTCTCAGAAATAAATAAAACATTAAAAAATTTAATTTTTTAATAGATAAAATAAAAAGTCACTGACCAAATTTAGCCAAACATCTACCTCCCACAAACCCTTCACTTTTTCATTAAATAAATCACCAAAACTGGATATTCCCTTCCAGTGCTGTATTCCCAAATGCTGGTTAGGGACCAGATCACAGTGCAAGCTTCCCATCAGCCCTGTGAAGGCCAGTCTCTTCGCAGGGAGTCTCAGAGAAGGCTGCAGGCACACACATCTTCTCCCTGGTGCATGGAGTTGCCCGATGACCACTGTCCTGGGGCCAAAGGGACTGGGTTTAGATCCACGCCACCACGGGTGGGTTGCAGCGTGTTGCACACATTGTTAACCTCTCTGTGCTTGTGTTTCTTCATAGTTGTTGTGAGGATCACACAGAAATATGTGGAGGACTCAGAACACCACATGGCACACAGCAAGTGCTCCATAAAGATCCGCTTTCTAATTATGACCGCTACGACCCCTGTGGACTACTGGAATGACACGCGGTGAAGCAGGGCGTGTTTGATAATCTGGGATGAACACGGAGTAGTAAAAGCATACCTTCACCCAGCACGATCACCACTTCGATCAGGTGCCTGAGATGCTGGGGCAGTTTAAGGGCACCTCAACAGCTACTGGAATTTCCTCAGTCCCTAGCTCGTCTCCACACAATTCACATCGGACTCGTATTCAAGAAGGTCCTTCTGCAGGAAAACGTCAGGCCCAGCCTGCCAGCACAGCACCCTGCTCCATGCCACTGGACCGGGTTGTGCCACGCTCTCAACTCACCTCCGTGACACCCCTGCTCTGAAAGAGAACCTCAGCTAACGCCAGGCAGGCAGCCCTGCATCCCCTGCCCCCAGCTTCCTCCCCCTTAGGCTTTTCCTACCTCCTCCTGCACATACCTGACCCTGTGCCCTCCCAAACTGATCTAACCTCCTGCTAGTCCCTAAAGGCCCAAGGCTTTTGAGGGACCCTATCCCAACACACACACACACACACACACACACACACACACACGTGCGTGTGCGTGCGCGCTCTCTCTCTCTCTCTCCCCCGCTTCTCTCTCTCTCCTGCCCCCCACCCCAATCCTAACAGGAATGAAGAGCCCATCTGGAAGTCCCAGTCCTCAGCTTCCACAATTGAGCTCAAGCATCCTGTCTTCCCCTAGCACACTCCCCTCCCCAGCACAGGGTATACTTAGGGTTTACGCATCACCCCTGCCTGCCTGGCCCAGAACAACACCCNTATTCCCAAATGCTGGTTAGGGACCAGATCACAGTGCAAGCTTCCCATCAGCCCTGTGAAGGCCAGTCTCTTCGCAGGGAGTCTCAGAGAAGGCTGCAGGCACACACATCTTCTCCCTGGTGCATGGAGTTGCCCGATGACCACTGTCCTGGGGCCAAAGGGACTGGGTTTAGATCCACGCCACCACGGGTGGGTTGCAGCGTGTTGCACACATTGTTAACCTCTCTGTGCTTGTGTTTCTTCATAGTTGTTGTGAGGATCACACAGAAATATGTGGAGGACTCAGAACACCACATGGCACACAGCAAGTGCTCCATAAAGATCCGCTTTCTAATTATGACCGCTACGACCCCTGTGGACTACTGGAATGACACGCGGTGAAGCAGGGCGTGTTTGATAATCTGGGATGAACACGGAGTAGTAAAAGCATACCTTCACCCAGCACGATCACCACTTCGATCAGCTGCCTGAGATGCTGGGGCAGTTTAAGGGCACCTCAACAGCTACTGGAATTTCCTCAGTCCCTAGCTCGTCTCCACACAATTCACATCGGACTCGTATTCAAGAAGGTCCTTCTGCAGGAAAACGTCAGGCCCAGCCTGCCAGCACAGCACCCTGCTCCATGCCACTGGACCGGGTTGTGCCACGCTCTCAACTCACCTCCGTGACACCCCTGCTCTGAAAGAGAACCTCAGCTAACGCCAGGCAGGCAGCCCTGCATCCCCTGCCCCCAGCTTCCTCCCCCTTAGGCTTTTCCTACCTCCTCCTGCACATACCTGACCCTGTGCCCTCCCAAACTGATCTAACCTCCTGCTAGTCCCTAAAGGCCCAAGGCTTTTGAGGGACCCTATCCCAACACACACACACACACACACACACACACACGTGCGTGTGCGCGCGCGCTCTCTCTCTCTCCCCTGCTTCTCTCTCTCTCCTGCCCCCTCCCCCCAATCCTAACAGGAATGAAGAGCCCATCTGGAAGTCCCAGTCCTCAGCTTCCACAATTGAGCTCAAGCATCCTGTCTTCCCCTAGCACACTCCCCTCCCCAGCACAGGGTATACTTAGGGTTTACGCATCACCCCTGCCTGCCTGGCCCAGAACAACACCCTGGTGTCGGGCATGCAGAGACCTCAGTCAGGGTCTGCCAAATGGACAGATGGACAGGTTGCCAATAAGCACCTTTTTCCTCTAGTAACAAAAGATCCTGATGTCCTTATGTGGCCAAGTTAATTTTCGAATGTCCAAAAGCACCCTCATAGTAGGCATATTTTCGTAAGCCTAAATTTGGAATTCAGATGCAAAGTGAATTTTTTAAAAAATAATGGTTTGAAGAGAACGGGATGCACGTTACCCATGACAAACAACTTCATTTCATCAAATACCTATTTAAGAGATGTCTGAAGTAAAAAATACAGAATTTGCGTGCAATGAACCCAAAGGATGCCACTTAGCCTTGCAAGCCTTCTCAACCAGGAGCCCTCATCTGAGCCACAGAGCACAGAAAATTACTACGGGGAGCTTTCTCAGTTCCCTGATTCATGGTGTGGCTACAATTCTAGAAGCACGGGACAGTGCATTCATTGCATACAACACTCCAGGGCATTAGGGCTTACTTCTATTGCACAGTTGAGATTAACAAAGGCTGGGGAAAGGAGACCTTCCTACAGTGTTTTATTTCCTTTATCACTTCACAAAAATCAAAACTTCTCTTTATGTCTGTGGAGGCCAAGAGCATGCATCATATCAAGCCTAATTTATTTTGGGGGGCCAGAACTGTGTCTGAGTTAGCACTTTTTGCCTCAGAACTGTCCATAGTAAACCAAGGCAAATGGGGCCTATCCCCTTATGAGAGGCATATGGAAAGAAAACCAGCAAGAGGGTGGGCCCAGAGTCTCAGAACCACTGGCTTTTAAGCTGGAGCCTACTGGAGAGAGTCTTTCACCCTCATTTACCTGAAAAAGGAATACCAAATATCGAAGCCAAGGCTCCAGGAGCAGCGGTCCCTGAATCTCAGAGCTGTCACAGAGCTGGGGCCTCTTATTTCATACTCTCTCCACTGCATTCAACTCCTTAATTTAAAACCAAATGCATCTGGGGGCACCTGGGTGGTGCAGTCAGTTTAAGCATCTGACTTTAGCTCAAGTCATGATCTCACAGTTCAGGAGTCCGAGCCCTGTGTCAGGCTCTGAGTTGACAGCTCAGAGCCTGGAGCCTGCTTCAGATTCTGTGTCTTCCTCTCTCTCTCTGGCCCTCCCCAACTTATGCTCTGTCTCTCAAAAATAAACATCATAAAATTTTTTTTTAAATGCATGTGTTAAGCTATAAACAATGAAAATAACTTTTCTAATCGAGTAAACAATGTGGCGATTTCAAAGTCTGAATCACTTGATACGAGAACCTAAATTTCTGTGCAGTAAAGCTTCCGCATCTGTATTCATTAAACCTGTAATAAGTTATGCTCATTTCTGGGCATGCTGAATGGTAGGCGGCAGGTCTTAATGATTCCTGTGTGCCCCACATAGCCTCTGCTTAAAGGCAGGTGTTTGGTAGACATGTGGGGGTAGGGAGGGCAAGGGGAGTTTATCAGATTTTGCTATGAAAACAAATATGGCCAGTGACAGGTAAAGGACAATTAGGGCACCAGAATGACTTGCTTCAGCAATTCCCTAAACTTGATGTGTCAACACTAAGATGCCCGCCACTGGGGAACACAGGGCAAACACTTATTTAACACTATGCTCTTAGTTTCTTTTTTTTTTTTAACGTTTATTTATTTTTTTGAGAGAGAGAGTGGGAGTGGGGTAGGGGCAGAGAGAGAGGGAGTCACAGAATCCAAAACAGGCTCCAGGGTCTGAGCTATTTGCACAGAGCCCGACACAGGGGTTGAATCCACAAACAAAGTGATCATGACCTGAGCCAAAGTGAGATGCCCGACTGAGCCACCCATGCACCCCCCCTTTTGAGAAAGAGACAGCGCACAGTGGGGGAATCAGAGAGGAGAGACAGAATCTCAAGCAGGCTCCACATCATCAGCGCAGAGCCCAATGTGGGGCTCAAACTCAAAATCTCTCAGTTCATGACCTGAGCCAAGACCCAGAGTTAGTCACTTAACTGACAACGCCACCCAGGCACCTCTAGGCCCTCCATTTCTACTTGTCTCTAAAGGGGATCATTTGAATCCAAAGCAGCAAAACAGCAATTTACTAACAATGACTGATGGTAATCGCTGCTGCTTGTTTGTGCTGTAACAACCTAGGCAGCGGCATACATCAGCCCCAAGTACTCGCCACAGCCCTGAGGTCAGTGCTATTCTCTCACCTTAAAGGTGAGGCACGCAAGACCTACAGAAACATTCAGTACGTTATCCAAGGCCACAGACAGAACAGGCAGTACTTGGCCTTGGCCTTAAACTATACACCTCACCCGCCCCATTCATTCACTGTGTTAACAAATGCTGAACTGAGTGACTTCAATCAACTAGTAATTGAAAAAATTGTCAACACCTATCTTACCATTAAGGAGCTTCTCTCATGAGGGTTACAGACGTATCCAACTACCACTCACAAGGCAAAATGAAATGAACACCAACTAAAACTCTGAGTATCGGTGCTTTAAGAGCACAAGTACAGGGGAAATAGAAGTAATTCTGACACTGACAATGAGCAAAGTTTCAGACAGGGCCAGAGGGGGCGGAAGAGTCTCCCAAAGCCAGGGACCTTGGGAAGTGGGTTTTCTCTGAGGGAAGCCCAAGAGTACGGCTGAGCCATCAGGCGGTGAGGCTGGACTCCAGGGGCACCAAATGAAAGGGCACAAGAACAGACAGAGCCCTGCAACCCTAGTGCTCTGGAAACACAGAGAGACATCCTAAGAGCAAGAAGGCATCAACTCCCAAGAACGAAGTCCACACAAAATGAGACATGCCAACAATTCCCACACCCTCTGGCCAAGCTCTCAGACTCATGTCCTCACCATGCTGGTGTTACAACTAAAACAAAGCAAGAGCTGCTTCCCCATGCCCGCCTTTGGGGGCTGAGCTGGCAAACTGCCTGAAGGTGTGCCTAGTCAGGGGTCACACACAGTATCATGTTTAAAGATCCTGGCTGAGCCCACTCCTGAAATCGGTCATCATCATCCAAGATGTCTGATCCTCAAGAATAACTGTTTCCAGAATTCCCGCTGAACTGCCCTAGACTTCCACATAACCCCAGGTCTCGGGACTTTCTCCCTCTAAACAACTCATCCAAGGATGTGTTGCCTCCTGAGTAACACAAAAATTTCTAATCCAGGAAGATCAACAACCAACAACCCAATCAGTAACTTTAACTTTTCATCATGAGCAATTTTGGGGGGAACAATTTGCTCTTTGCTAAAAATAGCAATTCAGAAGGCTAGGAATATCAAATTATGGAAATGAATTATTTATGAGTACAAAAGCAGAATCTGGCATCATGTTACACCTATACAAGTTATAAAGTATGGAGTTTTCCAAAAAAGTCACTGTAAGGTTTGGCAGAAGCTTAATTAGATCTGGAGCCCCCCCACCCCTCACTACCATGGTCTCTGTACACCACCCATCTCCATCAGCATTTCATGCCATCACTACAAAACTATAATGAAAGGAATACGTAGAAGGAAATATAGTCAAAACAAGAAAAGGATTCTCTGTTTACAAATCAATCACATAATCATTAAACCCGTTTTCTAAAATGATCATCTTACAGATTCTTGGAACATGATCGTGCTCTGTGTTACCTATTCAAGGAAGGCCAACAGGTTTCATATTCATTTGTATTTTTTCAGCACAAGAAATGGAAAATCCAAACCAAACGGGCCTAAGCAAAAAGGAAATGTATTGACAGACTCATGTCACAAAAAGAAAAAGTCTAAAGCAAGACTGGCTTTAGGTATGGCTTCAGCACAAGACCCTCCCATCCTGTGGACCCATGGCTCCTGATCAAAGAAATGGATGCCAGGTACTATGCCCACCATCAGGCCAGTAGGAAGGAATGCTATCTGGGTCCTTTCTGTTCATTTTTTTTTTTTTTTAAGTCAGAAAAGCAAAAACTTTCCCTGAACCCAGCACCAGAATGATAAACCTTGGCTCATGTATGATCTGCCAGAAATTTTGCACAGCTACCCTCTACTGCATAGGAAGCTGGGAGATAGGCAAAGTACCTTATCCAGTCTCTAAAAGCAGAAGAAAGAGAGGAGGTTGTGCATGGGGGTTGAGGCCCTGCCATCAGGCTCACCAAAAGCAGATGCACAGCTCAAAAATCAGGACCTAGTAAGGGACAGTTGCTGCTCTAGGAAGTAGGTCTCCGGGACAAAGGAAGATCTGACAGTTTAGCCTGAGTTGTTTTTTTACATGTTAACAAGCTGTTAGATAGAGAGCAAGGGAAGACTTGACTAGAAGTCCAAGAAACATCCTCAAGTGAATATTTTTAGGTGGTAATTAAGGACTTCAGGAGCAACAGAAGATCTCCAGAAAAGGAGATGGAACCATAGCATGCTACACAACTCTTCAGTGTACCGTTTGTATATAGTCAAAATTATAAATATACCTGAAACAGACGTAACCAAAAAACCTAACTATGGGAAAACTGGGGACGTGGAAATGAAAAAGCATAAAAGGTTTGAGATTCTTCTCTGACTTGCTAACAAATTAGCCCACCAGCTTCACAGACCCTGGCAGAAGGCAGGAGATTTGGGTCAGAGACCAAGGACAATTTATTACTCACAGCAGTAGCAGCAGCCAGGGGATCAACATGTTTGCCTTGATTCCCCAGGTCCCCCGTTCCCCCTAGCCATGCCCCGAGGTCCTGGTGATACCCACACACACAGTGGGCTGTGTTACAGGAGAGGAACCCCACACTTCGAGAAGCTGAGTCTTTCTCACGGGCAGTATGCAGGCCGGCTCTTTGCTCTGGCAGGAGACATCATCTCTGCCTTCCAAGGCTGTACACCGGCCTGTCCTCAGCTCTGGAGGAGATACTTGTATCTACCTTCCAAGGCTGCTCGTTATAAAAATATCTTTGCAAAGAGAATCTGAAACAAAGGGACTTAGTACCTGTGCTTGCAAGACGTGCAGAAACAGGAGAGACTTAGGAAGAATGGTCTCCCAACAGGGAAGACAGTTAAAATCTCTACTACTAAAGTTAGTAGAAATGCCAAAAAATGATGACCTTTAGAAACACAGTGTTTATACAAAAGCACAAAAGAACCATTGAAAAGTGGTGGCCCCTGGTGTAAGAAGTAGCTGTGTGAAATGACAGGAGGGAAGGGGACACAAAGGGAACAGGTCTTTTGTTATCAACATTAGCACTATTTGACTCAAATCATGAGCATGCACCATTTTGATAAATAAACTTAATCTTCAAATACAATTCCAACAATGCTATGCAAACACGGAAAACCAGAGAGCTCTCTATGAATGAATGACACAGTGTGGCTGTGATGAAGTGTGACCAGCAGAGGTGGCCATGCTCATTCTTAAATGTCATCAAACTGTGAAATGCATGATCTAGCTGACATTTAAGTAAAGCTATTATATGGGGAGGTCAGGTCTTCATAAATTACACATGCTACAATCAACATTTATGTATCCCACGTTATTTTCATCAGAAAAAATGGATCACTGGTAAAAAGCAGAACCTAATTTATCAGCCAAATAACGGAACACCGAACTATGTGCCAAGTCCCATGAGATGGTGCAAGGAAGGATCCAAATGATTCCCAAACTCAAGGAGCTTAACTCTAGGCTGCCAACACCACCCACCAATTCTGATTAACAGACAAGGGGCTTGCCCTAGAAGGAATTCAGAGTTCAGAGAACTGATGGGAGACTGACAAAAGGTCGTCTGGAAGCTGGGGGAAATCGAGAGAGGCCGGGTACTGAGAACATCGTGGAGAGTGTGGCCAAACCACTTGGGTTGCAAACCCTCCAGAGGTTGCTCAGCACCAAGTACCTGACTCCTGGCCGGGCTGCTCTCTCCGCCGTGGAGCCAGAGGTGCTGCGGTCATCCCCAAAGCGGGAGGGACTCTTACAAGGCACTCCTGACCACACTCAAAACCCCAAGTGGGAATTTCCAAACTGGTTTAGCTTCACTTATGTGCCTCAGCCCTTGCTGCAAGCATGCTTGGAACACAAGTTTCTTCCAGCCTCCTAGAGCCCTGTCTTCCCTCTCACCAACACACAAATGCTGAGTGTCCTCAAATCGAGGAGAGGGGTGCAGAGGCTGGCATACTGAAAATAAAACCAAACAGAAATGTCATCACAGTGGGTGTACAGAGCACACCATGAAAAGCTAGCAATCAACCAATGACAAAGGAGAAGGTAAAATCTCTAACCTCTACACATTTCCTCTTTATACAAATTCCTACTGTATATGGATGTTAATCGTCAACATGTGCTTAAACAGGTATGAATAATCCGTTGCATTTCACTTAGGAGTTTAGGTGGAAAGTACTTTTAGACCTCCCATCACCCATCACTGTTTCTCCAAGAGACACATTCATGCACACTCTTCTTTACATATTTCCAGGGAAACAAAAAGACATTTGGCAGCAATGGAAAAAATGACCTTAAGTTTTCATCAAAGTTTAATCCTACTCACATATCTCATAATGCTGAACAATGGAGTATCTTCCTCCCAGGACACAAATATGCGCTCTCTAGAACTGTGCAGTCCAACATGGTAACCACTAGCCACAAGGAACTACAGAGTACATGAAACACGGCTAGTCCCAACTGAAATGTGCTTCAAGTGTAAAACACACACTGGATTTCAAAGATGTAGCATGAAAAAAAAAATGTCAAATAGTTCATTCATAATTTTTTCTTAATTTCTTTTAATGTTCATTTATTTTTGAGAGAGACAGAGACAGAGTACAAGTGGTGGAGGGGCAGAGAGGGCAAAACACAGAATCCCAAGCAGTCTCCAGGCTCTGAGCTGTCAGCAAAGAGCCCAAAGCAGGGCTCGAGTTCATGACGTGAGCTGAAGTCAGATGCTTAACCGACTGAGCCACCCAACACCCTTCTCATTAATAATTCTTATGTTTTATTACTAAATACTGGGATACTATTTTGGATATGTTAGGCCAAATAAAAAATTATCTATAAAATGAATTTCACCAGTTTCTTTTACTTTGTATAATGCAGCACCTGGACAAATTATAATTGCATATGCAGTTCACATTTGTGGCTTCATTCCATTTTGTTTCTATTAGAGGTCATTGCTCTAAACACACGGTGGATCCAGCCCACACCCCAAAGTGATTGGTGCTGTAACATCCCCTCTAAGCTGCCCCTCCCAAGAGACCTGCCACAGCTCAGGGGAACATGGACCCAGAGGCTTTCAGGGGTGGGGGGGCATCCTGCTCCAGGGCTGGGAGAAAGAGGAGGGAGAATGTTTGCACTTCCTCTTTCCATGGCACATACGAATGATGCGGTCTGAAAAACTAATAGCTTGAGGTTTTCTGACCAAATATTCTGGCTTCCTAAATTTCAACAAAAAAAAAACACACTGTATAGTTATATGCGGACTTTGTTTCAAACAAATGACCAAGCAAGTATAAGCCCCTCTCAAAACTCTCTCCAAAGAGCTCCATGTATAGCCCAAGAATACAGCTCAACCTGCCCTTCGCTTTTACGTAAACCGAATATCCATTGATTTCTCAAACTTTAGCTACATCAGCAATTCATAAAAGAGAAAAGTCACTAATCAAGTTGAAGGGTGGATTTAATTCATCAGAGGAGAAACCACTAAACTCTTCAGGGCTTGAACCAACTATCAGGAAACACAATCCTTCCCTCTGACCTCAGCTCAGTACGATTAAAAACTTTCTGACCTTGACTCTCTTTTCTCCACTATCGTCCAGGCTACCTAATCAGACCTTGAAAACTCAAAATTGTGGCTGTTCCCACCAGTATCTAATCAGACCATAAGCAAAATTGTGGCCATTCCCACAAGTGTCTAATCAGACGTGAACAAAGTTGTGGTTGTTCCCACCAGTGTAAAGCCAAGTACTAGCAAAACGCAAATGCCGATGAAACCCAAATACGTAACTAAAATAAAGGCAGGGACCTAATAATAGCTCTGAGAGAGACATCTTACTTGTTAATTTATTCACCAACCCCTGACTTCCTGTCTCCCTCCTCCAGACAGACAGCATCCCAGGTGTTGGCAAAGGAAACAGGAGAGAACAGGTACCTGCTCTTGAGGTGCTCACGGTGTGATGGGAGGTACGGGGGGGGAGACATGATGACATGATGACAACCAAGGGGGACACATGAGGGTGGTGGTCCATACAGAGGACAGTGAAGACCCAGAGCAGGACGAGACTTCCGGGAGAAGAGGAGAGCATCTGAAATGCCTGGTGAGTTTCAAGAACAAGCGGAGAAGCGCCCCCTCCTCAGCCCTCTGCAGCCAGTTCCTGTGGAGAAGCCTGGGAGTCAGCACCTTCACTCCGGGAGCTGGGCAGGGCAGTCAGCCTCCCTGGAGCAGGCAGCAATCAAGTCACTAAGTCTGTCCAGTTTAGGCACCAAATGCAAAGACGTCGCTATGACTACATCGAAAGCCCCATTCTCCAAACTTGGTTTATCAGCAATGTAATTGCTATTTTGCCCTCCATCTGTTTGACTTCTCTCTACTCTTCTCTCAACTGGCTCCGAACTTCAGAAGAGAAAATGGATGTTAGTCACTGGATCGCCAAGGAAAATTCTAACATAAACAACACCAACACACCCACACCCTTTGGACACAACCTTGAGGTGTCCTCAAGTTTCTCACTATGCCGACAGTGCCTCTCTTCTCCAGGGTCCCCTCCCATCTCCTGGCAGCCTGCCTTACCACTCCGACATTATGTTATCTGCAAGGTGTCTTGTGACTTCCTCAACACCAAAGCCAATGGAATAGACTCCTCAAGCTTGACCCCATGCAGCCCATCACATTGCTGGACACACCTTACTTCTTCAACAGTTTTATTCAGCACCTATATCCTTGTACGGTTCTTATTCCCTGGGGTAGGCTGAAAAATGGTCTCTGGAAGATATCCGCATCCTACTGCCTGGAGCCTGTGCATATTACCATAAGGGGGCAGGCAGGGGGGGAGTTGGAGAGTAGCCTCTGCAGATGTAAGTGAAGAACCCTAGATAAAGAAATTATCCTGTATTACCTAGGTGAGCCCTAAATGCCATCGCAAGTGCCCTTGTATAAGGGAGACGGAAGGAGACCGGACACACACAGAGGAAAAGGTGGTGTTAAGACAGAGCAGAGAGATTTGGAAATGCCTGAGGAATGGGGCAATGGCTGCCATGAGCCACAGAATGCCAGCAACCACCAGACACTGGAAGAGGCCAAGAAGAGGTTCTTTGCTAGAGCATCTGGAGGAGCATTGCCGTGCTCATCACTGGCTTCAACCACTGTCCTGCTTTTGGACCTCTGGCCTCCAGAACTGAGAGAGAATAAATTCTTATTCTTTCAAGCCTCCCCACCCCCCCAGTTTGTGGTACTTTTGTTACAACAGCCACAGGAAGCTCATATGGTCCACCCTGGCTGTTCGGCTCTCTGAGTCTTCCACTTGTTCCTTGCTGTCTTCCCAAACGGGGTCGGTCACCCTCCAAATTCTGTCTTCTGTCCTATCCCCTCCTTAGTCAGCTGGGGCTATCATAACCAACACCACAGGCTGATGGCTTCAACAACAAGAATTTATTTCTCACCATCTGGTCACTGGAAGTTCAAGGTCAAGGCACGAACATGGTTGGGTTCTGGTGAAGGCTCTCTAAGTTGCAGACTGTCAACATCCCAAGTCCTCACATGGTCTTTCCTTGCTACGCGCAGGTGGGGAGAGAAAGAAAGAGAAAAGGCTCTCTGGCGCCTCTTCTTCTTTTTTTAAGGACATTGATGCCATCATGAAGACTCCACCCTCATGACCTCATGGAAACCTAATTATCTCCCAAATGCCCCATTCTCAAGTACTATCTCATTGGGGGTTAAGGCTTCAACATACACATTTTGGGCTACACAATTCCTGGCACCTCCTCTGTCAGCTGATCCTACACCACCATCTTACCCACCCCACTTCCCTAAAGCACAACATCCCACTGTCTCTCTCTCTGCCCTACCTATCTCAGTCTGCAGGGACAGGTTTCCAAACGGCCACCAGCTGTTTCTTCCCCAAGTACCACCAGGACCTCAACTCAGTATCAATAACTGAAGCTATCCGCTGCCCTGGCTCTTCACCCTCATCACTGCCATCAGAACCAGCTATTTTTCTCAAATCATCCAAAAACCGTGAGCATCAGCAGATATTGTTATGAGCCCTGCCTGAAGAACAAAATGTAAAAAAATTTTAAAAATTCTTTTAAAAACGTTTTTTAACTCCAACATTTTAGGTGACCAAAAATTAAACCAGATCCTCCAGCATGAAGCTTCTCTAACAAATGCCAACTTTCCCTGCATTCACGTGACTTAGTGTGAATTCTACACTTTCAGAGGTAATGGCTGATAAACATTCCCTGTTATGGACATAACACAGGACAGTATTCACCTCTGAGATGAACAGGACACCTCCAGGTCCAAATAAGGATGGTCAAGAGGGTAGTCTCCAAAAGCCATCTTACACAGAAGGAACCGAAGAGTCCAAGATGCTCACACTTACGTAGATATGACAAGAGGGAAGGGTAAGCATACACTCAAGATCTGCCTCATGGAAAACGGAGAACCATCCTGTGATTCAGAGTGCAAACTGTCAGGTAGATCCAGATGTGGACCTGGTCTCTACCTCTTACTAGCTATGGGAGCTCCAGAGAGTTCCATGACTTTGCTGAGCTTAAAATCTCCATCCACAAAGTGGCGATGAAAATCCTATCTCAGAGCACTGTTGAGAAAATTAAGTGTAATCACATACATGAAGCCCTTAGCACAGTGCCTGGCATGTATGTGCTTGGTAAGTGTTAGCTAAAAAAAATAATCACTAAGAAGCAGTAGTTAGAAAAAGGCAAATTCCAGATGACCATTAAAAAATATTCTAACTTAGGACTGGACAACATAAACTGGGTCTCAGGAAATTACTAGAATTTGCATCACTAGAAGTATTCATACAAGGCTGGAGGACTCTTAGAATTTACTAAACAGAGTTAAGAATCTCAATAATGGCAAATAAGACATGCTAGTATCTGGAAAGAAGTAATTTTCCCACTGCCCTATGGCAATCACAATACTGGACACCTCAAGGACAAATGTACTTAGCATGATGACTTTACCCTTTAAAGGTAATGAGACTGGAGCACCTGGATTGCTTAGTTGATTGAGCATCCAACATCAGCTCAGATTATGATCTCATAGTTCGTGGGTTCAAACCCCACATTGGGCTCTGTGCTGGCAGTACAGAGCCTGCTAGTGATTCTCTCTCTCTCTTCCTCTGTCTGGCTCTCCCCAACTTTCACCCTTTCTCAAAATAAGTCAACTTAAAAAACAACAACAACAACAACAACGGTAATGAGATTTGTTTACAACTAAGAACTTATTTTCANGGGTGTTATGTGCAAACTAATTTGACAATAAACTATTTGTAAAAAAAATAAATAAATAAATAATGAATATGGAAAAAATAAAAAAATTAAAAAAAAAATTGACTAGGCCAAAACAATGGGAGCAAAGGAAAGGTCAATCATAATGGAAAATGAGGAAAAGGAGCAAAACCAAAGGACAGAAGGCAGAACCAACAGGGAGGCCATATTTTTTCATTACTCTGTGAAAAAGGAAGAGAAAAGAGTACTAGGGTCATGATGCTCAACAAGTTCTCCAGACCTATCTCTTCTAATAAAAGTACAAGACTTGTTTCTCTTAAATAGGAGTAACAGAAGAGTCAAACTTCGATATTATACAATTAAGTACAAAAGCAGGAAAATGTCCCTGTACTTAGTACATACCAAGAAAAAACATGCTTACAACACTGATGCAAACTCATAGTTTCTAAAAACAAGCAAAAGGAAATGAAAATGATACATGGATGGAAATATACATATAAATCAGAATTTAAATTTCAGAAATGTGTGATTAGAGAAATAAAACTTTTGGGGAAAAAAGATATAAGAATTCAGAAAGGCTGAAAACTCAAACAAAATGTTCCTTTCAGCAATAAATAGAAAACTAGAAAAGAGAGAGAAGCAAGAACAGTACTACTTTTAAAGGGCTAACAATGGAAAGGAGAAAAATCTTTACACTCAAAAAGAAATGTAAGATTTGAAGAAAAGGAGCAGATATAGATAACAGGGAAGATCCAACATACATATACCAGAAATTCCTAAGGTATAAAACCAAAGCAATAGAAACAAAGTAATACTAAAAACCATAATGCATGCAATAAAACTTTTCTGAAATACAAAGACGTGAAACTACACCTCAAACCTGGGAAAAGTGGACCCAAGATAGTCATCACCAAGAAACAGTTTGGTAAAACTCTCAGACATTAAAAAAAGAAGAAAAGAAAATTGGTAATTATTTGGGTATACAAGAAAAAGATCAAGTCGCTTTTAAGAGAAAAAAGATCAGACTGTCAGCAAACATTGATACCAATGCTTTACGCCATAAGGCAATGGTGTATTATACTTAAGATATTTAGGGGAGAAAATGTGAACCAAGAATTTTACATTGCCAACATGACCTTTAAATATAAACGCCACAGAAAAAAAATATTGTAAACATGCAAGAGCTCAAGAAATACTGTTCCTATGAATTTTTGAGGAATCCAGTGGATAAAGAGCTGAAATGAAGCATCATATAAGAAAGGCAGTGACTATTAAAAATATATTAATCTGTAAAACTAAAACTACATGATAGTTATAAGGAAAACAGTAGAGTACGCAAGGTGTGTGTGATCTGATAACATAGATCCTATACACTGTTTTAAAGGAAGGGAAGGCATTAGAAAGAACACATGAAAAGAAAAATAGGTTCACTGATTGCCATATGAATAAAGACTGTGAATAAAAGTATATTATTTCAAATTAGATGCTGTGGGACAGGGGTGTGTGAGAGAAAAGATTACAGATCCATAGCATGGAATTAATTAACAGTAGCGCAACTTTGGGGGGGGAGAACAAAAGGAATCACATTAAAGGCTTAGATACAATGGTAACCATTTATTTGACCTACATCTTACTCACTCTTTTTCTTTGTAGTCTCACTTGAGGTTATTCTGTTAAGGTTTTTTAACATATAATGATATAAAAAACAGTAAGAACCAACACAAGCATATTCTTCACTCAGTTGTGACAAATGCTAACACTTCTTACATTTGTTCCAGAAGTGGCTGGAGGTTTGTTTGGTGGGGTGGTTTTTTTGTTTTTTGTTTTTTCATCACAGTTATGGTTGTAGCCCTCTGCATATCCTTCATTGCTCCCTTGTCTTCACCCACCTCACAACATTCACTGTCCTAAATTTAGCTTATCATTCCTATGACTGATGTCTTTCTCTATTTACATATCCACAAGCAGTATGTTGTGTTCATTAAGATTACATCACTGATTAGGTCTTACAACTTTTTTTAATCTCTCAACATTGATTTTCGGATCCCCCACCCCCACCCCGAGTTAGAGATTCTAGTTCAGCAGTTCTCAAGAGGGCAGTACTGTAGCCTAAAGGGCATGTTGGAAATCTGTACGACTGTCATTGGACTGAGGAGATCACTGTATTTAGCAGGTGGGTGGGAGCCAGGGATCTTTATATCCTAAAATATTCAAGAGTCTTCCACTATAAAGAATTTTCTCTTGTCCCACGGGGCTTTCAGATAACCCACAAGATACTCATTTAGGTGAAAAGTTAGCTTAGCATAGATCTCGAGTCTACTTTATCTGTATAGGAGAGTTTGTTTATCAGTGTATACTGGTTCTGTCCAGGAAAGTAACTACAGTGTAAATCAAGAGCACTGTGTGTTTGGTTTTATTCAGGCCTTTACAGAGAGTTATAAACCAATTCACCAATGGCAACTTCACTCCAGGTACTCAACACACAATACAGAACACGTGTATCAATCTGTTCTTGCAGCTGTCAAATTCGTGATGATTCTACACACGTATAACCAGTACACCTATTTAGCCCTTATTTCAAATGTCTTATATCAAAAAAAAAAAGGCCACAACATACTATGAGTCTTTTCTTCTCTTAGAGCCCAACTTTCTCATTATATGCAGGTGTAAGTAACTAATTCCTTAGTTGTATCTATTAATAACACCAAAACAAACATTTATAGATTCAAATATACACAATTTTCTTCATAATTACCTCTTTGATGTCTCCACTATATTTAGGAGAGAATACTATTTTTATAAAGGGTATGTATTGATAAGAGTTATTTAGTAAAATGGGTATATTAGTTATGAAAAGGGTACACGAAGTCTGATAAAACTGAAAACTTTACATGTAGATCAACTATATATAGCTCCACTATATTAAGACACTAAGACACTGCAGTTTGTTTTTATCAAATGCCCTGTTAATGGACATCATCTGTCTCCCTCCCAGTTTTTTGCGGTTTCAAACAAAAGTGCTATCAATAGTCTATATAATCTCCTGAAAAACATATAAAAGTTACATGTTTTATAAATACCTTTCCCCAGTCTTAGGGTCATCTTTTGTTTTATGAGGTTTTTCTCATGCCCAATGTTCTTAGTCTGCTTGTCGTTAAACTGAAGGATGTTTACTTTATGGATGTATATTTACTGATGTGAAATCTACTACTGTATTAAATTTGAATAGCGTCTGAGTGGGTCAGTCAGCTAAGCAGCTGACATCAGCTCAGATCATGATCTCACAGTTCATGGGTTCGGGCCGCCGGTCAGGCCTAGAGCCTGCTTTGCATTCAGTGTCTCCCTCTCTCTCTGACCCTCCCCTGTGCTCACTCGCTCTCACGCGCTCTCTCTCTCTCTCTCTCTCTCAAAAATAAATATTTAAAAATTTTTTAAAAAATTTTGGTTAAACTTGCTATAAATTTCTTGATGTCTGTGCTTTCTGTGTCTTAAATTCTAAAAATCTTTATGTCCTGGTCATAGGGATATTCTCCTATTTTCATCTCAAAGTTTCAAATTCTTGCTTCTCAGGTTAAGCTTCTTAATCCACCTGGAATTTATATTTGGGTGCATGGGACAGACCCTCATGTTTTCCACACAATCGTCCCAGTATCATCACTGTGCTCCCTGATGTGTGATGAGCAACGATGCCTCTCTCACCTATGGAATTCCCATGTATATGTGGTACTATTTCTGGACTCCCTATTGGACTTCATTGGACTACTGGAACCAACTTCCTTGGTCCCTAAAAATATCACAATCTAACTACCCTAGTTGTTTTTTTTTTTAATGTTTTACTTATTTCTGAGAGAGAGAGAGACAGAGAGAGAGAGAGATAGTGTGAGCAGGGGAAGGTCAGAGAGAGAGGTAGATACAGAATCTGAAACAGGCTCCAGGCTCTGAGCTGTCAGCACAGAACCCGACGTGGGGCTCCAACTCACAAACCACAAGATCATGACCTGAGCTGAAGTCGGCCCCTTAACCGACTGAACCACCGAAGTGTCCCCTAACTACCCTAGTTTTTAAAGTTTTGACAAGTTTTCTCCAGTAAGGAATTGTTTATATATTAGATTCCTTTTGTTTTTAACTCTATGAAATAGTTCCTTATGTCTGTGTCTCCTTCTCTCTCTTCTCCCCTCCCCCACACCTCAAAAAAGGAATATTTTAAAAAATTTTTAACATAAAAAGGGGGGGGGACCTGGGTGGCTCAGTCATTAAGCATCTGACTTCGGCTCAGGTCATGATCTCACAGTTCAGGAGCTCGAGTCCTGCATCATGTGAGCACTAGTTGCACCTTAGGTAAAAACATGAGCTCTGGGTAAGCCCACTTCTCTCACTTTCTCTCTCTGTCCCTTGTGGGATTCTCTCTCACGCTGCCCCTCGCTCACTTGCACCTTCCCTCTCTCTCAAAAATTAAAAATAAATTAAGTCTTCAATGTCTTCACTAATTTCTTATCTTTTCATTTACTGACTACTAGAAGAGATACAATAAAGTCTACCATTATGATTATGATTTGTTCATTTCTACCTGTAACTCCATCAATTTTCTGTTAGGTGCTTTGGAGTCTTTCTGATATATATAAACTCACAAATGTTCTCTCTGGGATGAACTGACCCTTTTGTTTACTGTTACATCCTTTAATGCCTAATAATGCTTTTTGTCTTTAAGTCTATTTTCCCTGATTAATATATCTACACCAACTTGATTGTTCTTACACCAACTTGATTTTGTTAGTATCTTCCAGATAGATCCCTCTAGTTAAGCCATTCTGTGACCTTAGGTTTTTAATTTGCCTCCTATTAACAGTATAGCAATGGATTTTTAAAATCCAATCTATGTCTGACTTTAACCTGATGGATTTAATCCGTTTATACTTTAAAATTTATTTTGAGAGAGCAAGAAAAAGAGAGAGAATTCAAGTGGAGTAGGAGCAGAGAGAGAGAATCCTAAATAGGTTCCATGATGTCAGTGCAAAGCCTGACACGGGGCTCAATCCCACGGATCATGAGATCAGGACCTGAGCCAAAATCAAGAGTCAGATGCTCAATCAACTGAGCTATCGAGGGGCCCCTCCATTTATGCTTTTTTAACTACTGAAATGTTTGGATTTATTTCTACATTTTATTTTGCCTTTTCTGTGCCATTTTTTTTCACTTCAGCTATCTACAGAAAAAAGTCCGTTTCCTCATTTATTTTCTTTCCCTCATTTATTTCCCTGGTTTGAGAAATACTCCATCCCTCCCATCAATTCCAAAACAGTCTCAGACACCCGTAAAAACACTACTATTTCCTCTCTTCTCTGCTACTGGAATTCTTATTTGTTTCCTTTGGAACTTTTCCTATCTTCCATGTCTCTTGTAAGGGAAGTATCACTTTGTGCTATATTCTGGGTAAGTTCCTCAGACTATATTTTGGTTCACTTACTATGTCTCATTGGTTTCTGATTCACTTACTATATTTTTCATTACAAATTGCTCTGTTGAACATTTCCAGAGAAATGTGGCAGCACAGTTCCTCACGTTTACTTTTGCTTCCTCTAAAACACCCGCTCAACTAAGAGTAGAGGGATTTTTTTTTTCAAGAAAACTCATTAGAAAAAGAAGATAGAAGAGGCAACAAGAACTATTTTTAGATGCTAGAAAACATATGGGCAAGTAGTAATTTATTTAACAGACTCCAGAAAGCAAATTCTTGAGACAGCCCTGTGAAAGCAAAAAGGCAACCCAATTTACACCTCAGGACACCCAAGAAACGGAAAACTGGTAACATGATGTAACAAAGAGAAGACTGAAAATCGTGTGCTTGGTTCAAAGCGTGTTGAAAAAGCAGTTCTCTAGATTCCCTCCCAGGCTCTACACCGAAGGGCAATGCCCTCACCCCTACCCCGACCCAACCTCTCCTATCAGATGACTGGAGGTTTATCCTCTGGAGGAAGAACAACAGCCTCTGGTGTGAGGGACACCAAGCTCAGCTAAAGGTGGGAAAACCAAACTGAAAATAGCAAAGTTAAGAATTTCAAGTAGAACATGGAGAGATCAAAATCTTCCTCCTCCACTCAGCTCCCAGAATTCAGCCACTCGGGTGTTCAACCTTCAGCAGATCAGAAGGCCTTTCTCTGGGGAACGTGAGCAGCCAAGAGGATGGATCTAGAAATATTAAACCAGAAATTATCCACCAAAACAGTCCATGTCACTCTGCGGTAAAAGCCACCACAAGCTCGGAGCTCCAGTCAGTTTAACACTCACTGTTACTGTGAGCAAAGTATCAAAAATCACCTCTCACAGAATCCCTCCCTTAACATGAATGATGAACCCAAGGTAGAAGGTGGAGGGGGGTGGGGGGGAATCTTGGAGGAAGACAAGAAATAAAAAAGGTTTTTTGTTTTGTTTTTTTTTTTAACTATCATTAAGAGTTTCTCAAAAAGATTAAAAATATCAATAAAATAAGAGTTGGATGATTTTTAAAAAAGGAACACTTAGACAATTTAAGACAAAACTTGACAGTAGAAATGCCAAGTTCAAAAGAAAGGTAGGAACATAAAGGTGAGTCAATTTCCCAGGAAGCAGAGCAAATAGAAAATGAAAGTAGGGGATATCTGGTTGAAAAAGACCCCACCATAGCAAGTCTCATGCAAAGAGGATAAGGATTTTTTATAGTTTAGGACTTTAATACTAACACCAGGAATAAGAACAGAATGGAGCAAAACTTCAAAACTCTTTAGGAACATTATTTCCTACTGAGAAATTTCTATTTAGCCATCAATCAAGTGTCAGGATATATAACAACATTTCAAGATAGAAAGCTTCACCTCCCGCGTGCCACTTTCCCAGGGAGCTAGTAGAAGATGCGTTTCCTCCAAATGAGCTTATACCAACCAGAGAAGAGAAAAACATGGTATTCAAGAGACAGGAAACTCAAAAGAGAAGAGAAATAAAGGGAACACCTAAAGAGGTGGTGAATCACGGGAGATCCCAGGGCGCAGCTATGCACCAAGTCAAAAGGGCAACCAGAACGAATCCAAGAACGTCAACTGGCTCTGAGGGATTTCTTCAAGGAGAAGAAGCTGATAGAATTACCTGTGCATACGAAAATACCACAAGGAAGTTGAGGTTGGAAGAGAAATGCTGAGTTCGACTTCAATAAGAAACAGATTCAGAGAAAAGCAAACACAGGAATAAACAAAACAGATATTAAAATCAGAGGGAATAAAAAATAGGGCAGGCAAGAAGTAATCATTCTTCACCATATGGCTCGGTGAGCAGGATTTATATAGTCATAATAATGCCAAGTATGGCTATTATGCAAGGATAAAAACTCAGGAAGTCAGCATGTTTGTATGGGGCCAGGAAGAGGGTATAAGAGTAAATAATCTTCCGTGGTGTGAAGTCAACAAACAATGGCTAACGACACACACACACAATCACGAAGCCTTATTTATACATATATAGTTGACCCTGGAACAACTCAGGGGTTAGGAGCACTGACCCACTGTATAGTCAAAAATCTAATATAACTTTTGATTCCCCCCAAATTTAACTACTAACAGCCTACTGTGGACCAGAAGCCTTGCCACTAACAAAAACACATAGTTTGTATATGTATTTAATATTGTCATCTTCTAAGAAAATGAGCTACAGAAAAGATGTTATTTAAAAACTCGTGAAGAAGAGAAAATGCATTTACAGTACTGTATTTATCTAAAAAAATCTGCATATAAGTGGATCCATGCAGTTCAAACCCATGCTGTTCAAGGACCAAGTGTATATGTAAATAAAAGAATCAATTAGAAGAGGTAAAGTAGTTGTTGAGAGGAAGACAGGGGAGAGACAGAGCAAAAAGAATTTATCATTTATCAGGTAATTCTCTTATCTGGAATTGGAGTTCTAATCATGCTGCTTGAATGGTTCTCAGCTCGGTGGACCTTTGCCCCAGGAGCTGTCCAATGTTAGACTGTGAGCTCATCTTTGGTAGAACTTCATCCATGAGACACTGCTGGGCCTTAGTTTAGGTTCTCCATATGCTTCGTTCAGACACTCCAGAAATTTTTCAGCCTCGGCCACATCCATGTTGTATCTCAGCTTGAGATTTCTTAGGCTAAGTGGGTAGTGTAGACTCTTATAGTGGATGCCATGGTGTGCCTCCTGGATCCTCCCTCAAGACCTGGGCACTCAGTTTCTCCCAGTTGGCAGGAATGCATCCTTCTCCTGAACTGCCCTATACTCTCTATAAAAGGAAACTTCTTCTCTCAAGTGTTAAGACTTCTCCCAAGGTTATGCCTCTCCCTGGGGCAGCCACCACACCACTGGTCTGGCCTTGCTTCAGTTAGACAACAGAAGGGCCATCCCAGCTCCTAACTCCCTATGGGGAAAACCTACAAGGCAACAGCACTGAAGTTCAAATTCTCACTCTACCCAATCCTGCTGCCCTTGCTCCCTTTCATGTATTATTCCTCACAACCTCCTCCAGCCCCCACCCCTAAGGCATGCACCTCCTACAGTAAATCTCAGAGTGTGAGTCTATTTCCTAATACATTGATCTATGAAAATTCCAAACACGCACATAGATGAAGTCAGCCTCATGGTTTTGATTTCTAGTGGAAGGCTCCCCTACCCTCACTCCACACAGAGCTATACAGAGACAGACAAGTTTCCTCATTGTCTTGGTCGTGGTTAGGTTTATTGTGGTCCACTCTTTCACTGAAGGTCAAGTCCTCTAGTGCACTTACTTTATTCTGAGGACTTAGTTTCCTCCACTACCTGGTACTGGCCAAGGCCATTGTTATGGACTGAATTGTGTCTCCCTTCTCCCCCCGCAAAATTTGTATGTTGAAGACCTCGATCCCCAGTACCTCAGAATGTGATCGTGTTTACATTTGGGGTCTCTAAAGAGTGAATGAAGTTAAAATGAGGTCACCAGGGTGGGCCCTAATCCAATAGTGTCCTTTTATGAAGAGGAAATTAGGACACAGACACAGAGGGAAGACCGTCCTCTACAAGCCAAGGCAAGAAGCCTCAGGAGAAAACAGCAGTGCTGACACCCTGATCTTGGACTCCAGCCTCTAGCATTGCAAGAAAAATAAATGTCTGTCTGTTGTGTACGCCTCTTGGTGTGTAATGCTTTGTTAATGCACCCTCAACAAACTTCTGCCACTATGTTCCAGCCCCCTGTGGACGTCCTCACCCAAGCCCCGCCTAGTGAGTCCCACAGTCTTCACGAATCCTCACCCCAAGGAATACCCCATATTCTGTATCGATAGCTCTAATTTTCAACTCATCCTTTTTGGGCAGCAGGGGGCTCCTGGGGACTGGAGAGTGTCCTTCCTCTAACACATCAGTGATGTCCTTTCTTGAATATTCTATGTGTCTAATGGAGGGTGAGCAGTTTCCCGGTCATCTATCCTACCCCACTGCCCTATTGTTTGCTCTGACAACTACAGAACTCAGCTTCCCAGTAGACCTGAGCTCTTCAAGGGGCCAGAAAGAGGGTCCCACTTCCCAACGTCTCTGTGTCACCCAGCACAGCAGACTGTGCTTGGCTGACAGGATGAACACATTCACTAGCTGGGAGGAAGGATGGGCAGTTGGGTATGAAGACGGTGGAAAGGGAAGAACAGGTTCCTTTCCTGGGGGCAGAAGGGTTCTCTGTCCCTCTGGCTTCATCAATCATTTCCAAATCTCACTATGCCTACACTTCAGGCCCCGGGAACAGGACACCAGAAAATAGCTTCTTGTCCAGAAGCACCTATACCAGAATTCACCTTCAAGAGACAACTCTCAGAGATGAAATCACAGCCCAGGAATACAAGCAGACCAGAAAACCCCTTCCTGTCCAACTGGCCCAACAAGGTGACTAGAAAGTGACTGAGAGGCAATAGGAAAGCCCCTAACCAATTTCCAACAGGGAAAATTTGAGCCCAGGGCCCAAGCAAGGAGAGGCGAGGACCTGCTAGGCCTATTGACGGGAGGCAAGGTGGGGATCACCACCCAGCTCCAGAGCCACTGCCGCAGCTGTGTGACAAGGACACCCCTGTGCTAATGACTCTGGCCACATTTTTAATTAAATGCTGTGTGCAGCATGCAGAAAGGGGGGGCAGGACACACAGGTAGAAACAGCAGCTGTGAGTACATCATCTAGTGAAGATGTGCCCTCCGGACAGCAGCAAGGGAGGCCCTGCCAAGAGAGCCTTGGGCCCTTCTGTCCAAGAGAAGCAGTGAGTGGAGGGAGGAGAAGAGGAGACAAGGGGCTCTGGCCTCCCCACTACTTACAAAGTAGAAAATATCCCTTTTGCAGTTTCCCCCTTATTTTCATTCTCTTGAAAAAGTCACTGTTCCTTTTTCTGGGATCTTTACCTGCAAACATGTATCCTGAACCTGCTGCAGCCATGGTGGTCTCAGCAGGGAGAGGTCAAAAATTACTGCAGGCCACCAGACACGTGAGTACCAACTGCATCAGGGGCTGAGAATATGGTTTGGAGAAGACAGGGTCCCTATCTTTGAGGAGTGTATATTAGGACAAAAAGAGCAGTAATTCAATGATTCGAGTATTATGTCAAGTTTCTGACTGACAGGTGCCCAGTGGTCTATAGGAACCAAAGATAATTTAAATCAGCATGGAGGGCAAGGAACACTTCCTGGAAGAGGTGATCTTTCATCTCATTTAAAATTTAACAGGGAATCACAGGGCGCCTGGCTGGCTCAGTTGGTTGGGCATCCAACTTCAGCTCAGGTCATGATCTCACAGTTCGTGGTTTGAGCCCCACCTGGATCCTGCTTCAGATTCTGTGTCTCCCTCTCTCTCTGCCCCTCCCCTGCTTACACCCTGTCACTTAAAAATAAATAAACGTTAAAATTTAAAAACTAAATAAAAAATAAATAAAATAAACATTTAAAATTGAAAAAAAAAAAGATTGATCAGATGTGGGGCACCTGGGTGGCTTAGTCGCGTTAAGCATCCAGCTCTTTTCAGTTCAGGTCATGATCTCACGGTTTGTGGGTTTGAGCCGTGCATTGGTCTCCACGCTGGCAATGCAGAGCCTGCTTGGGACCCTCTCTCTCTCTGCCCTTTCCTCACTTGTGCACACATGCATCTGCATGTGCACTCTCTCCCTCTCTCAAGATAAATAAATAAACTTTAAAAAAAGATTGATCAGATATAAACATTAGGTAGCAGAGTCCTGGGAAATTTGTAAGAAGCTAAATTGCATGGAAATCTCTAGATATCTTTTATTTCTATGGATTTGAAATCTCCCATTATTCTATGTGATATAAAGCATTCCTAAACCTGTAAAATGAAGAATTTGAAGGTAAGAATGTTTGAGAGGTTCCTGGCTGGCTCAGTCTGTGAAGTGTGCAATTCTTGATCTCAGGGTTGTGGGTTTGAGCCCCATGTTGGGCATAGAGATTATTTTAAAAATGTTTGAAAACTTAATACTCCCTTCTTCCCATTTTAGCCATGGTAATTCTAACCATCATCACCCCCACTCCAGGTTTCCCATCTCAGAAACATCTAAAAACCCTGAAGCATCCTGATTTGGGTTTTTCACACCTGTATGCCTATGCTGTCAGCAAATCCTGTTGGTGAGCCCTTAATGTTGTCTTCCTAGTCTGACTTCCCCCTTCCCCCCAACAGTGTTTTCTAAACCACGGTCATCTCTTTCCTGCATCTGGCTCTAGCACCCACTTGCTCTGTGACCCAAAAAAGGAGGGGTTGGCACAGCTAACCTCTAAGGTCCCTTGATCACACTGTCTCTCTCTGTCTCAAAAATAAATAAATGTTAAAAAAATAAAATAAAATTTAGCTAGGAATCCAAGGGTGGGGTCAAGAACAAAGAGCATCTGAGGCCAAGGGCAGAGCAGGTGCATGGTGTTGGGGCCAAGGGCAGGATGCAAGGCGTGGGGTACTACAAGGGACATTTGTGGGCTGGAGCGGCAGGAAGATGGGAGGGGAGGAGTCCAGCCAGGAGGGAGGGGCCAAGACCACCGGGAACCTCATGGGAAGCAAGCAAAGGGATCCAACTGAAATACCACTGTGTATTCCATGTGCCCTCCGTGAGCTAGCACACTCAGATGATCCTTGATGATGTGACCCTGAGGGCATGAGGGAGGAATCTGGGGGCAGGGAGCCCCGTCAGGATGAGGTTCCCCACCGCATTTCGGCCTCTTCTCCCCTCCTGGCTTCCACCTCTCAGAAGGAGCATCCGTAGTTATCATTCACCCTGCACACTTACAGAAGCACATTACCCCCACTGAACACCCCCAGGATGTGGCTCACGAGCTTCCTGCCCACATCCCCCTCACCGCGTCACACGCCTCGGCGGTGGCAGCCAGACGGTGGTTGGGAAGTTGTTCCTGAAGGTTCTCCACATCAAATCCATTTCACACAAAACTGTGAAAACAGCAGCCTGTGAAGAGGCCCATGCTAATGCCAAGACCAGCAAGGATAAGACATCCTATCTAACATAAGTAGGACCAGAAGCCGTGGGTCCCTGGGCTTGCAAGCGCACAGATAATATCCTGAAGAAGATACCAGGCACTGGCAACAAAGCCTGTCCACAAGGAGCAAGATCTGGAAAAAAAAGAATTTAGGATGGGACAGAGACCTGCACTCTGTCTTTGGTCTCAGGAACTTGTATGATGTGCATATACTGTTTTTATCAATAGAAAGATCAGCAAACTACACAAAGGATCTTTCTACGAGCAGAATGTAAAGTGCATGTTTAAGGGACATGGCACAAAAGACTTAAGCCTCACTTATGACATTATCTAACGGAGGTGGGGACACAATGAGAAAAACGGGAGTGAAGAAAATACACTGGGTGATGGGGAACACAACTGTGGGGGATGCATCCAGTCCCCGTGTTCAGTGAGGCCTCTTTGAAGGCTAACCACGTGGAGATCCGTGGGCAGATGAGCTTGCCTGAAAGACATGCTCTCCAGTCCTGAGGAAAAGTTGGGATGTCTGAGAAAAGGGGGCGAAGGCCAGGTCAGGCCTGAACTTGCAAGTCACTGTCACTATTCACATGTTACTCTCAGAAACCACCGGAGGGCGTCATGCCTTCCCTGTCCCACCGTATGTCAACTGAGAGATTACCTAAGAAAGTTCTCAGACCTGCTTCGCTGAGTTTATAGAAGACACGTGTGATCAACTCTCCTGGCCTCACAATTTAAAAAGAAAAAGAATTGGGGCACCTGAGTGGCTCAGTCGGTTAAACGTCTGACTTCAGCTCAGGTCATGATCTCACCGCTTGTGAGTTCAAGCCCCGCATGGGGCTCTGTGCTGACAGCTCAGAGCCTGGAGCCTGCTACGCATTCTGTGTGTGTCTCTCTCTCTCTGCACCTTCCCCACTCACGAGCTCACTTGAGCGCTCTCCCGCTCTAAGATAAATAAACTCTTAATTTTTTTTTTAAAAAGACAATTAAGTACATCATCCAATCATTTTTAAGGGACAAGGATTCACACTAAAATCAAATACATTTTTAAATCCCCACATCTAAAAAGAAAATCACCCCTTTCAAAAAATTTTTGTAATTCTTAAATCTATTGATTCACTAAATTTTTGAGTGAGCTTTTTCTGAGAAGATCTTAGTTTGGAGTACTTTTTTTTTATTTAATGGAGCTAGGTATCTTAGAAAAGGTTTTCCCCTGAGAATGTTTCAAATATATCTTCATTCCCCACAGAACGTGTATTGAGTGACTCAAAATTAACTTGCACTCATTCAAACCTCAAAAACGAGTCAGAATGCATTTTCCTAAATCATTCCAATGAAGACATCTATGATGTGAAAGCCTTGAGTTTTGAAACGGAACTTCTGTTCTCTTTCTTGCCTCATTATTAAAATAGACTTTTGTCAAAGTTTGTCCCTAACACAATTGCCATTTTTCATGCTGCCTACCAATCATAAACAGAACCCGTTTTAAAACCAAACTAGGCCTCTTTCTGCAATATTCAACATGTATTACCATCTGGCTTTATAGCCACATTTTTAGTGGTTCAAAAATCTCTTTATTAAGAAGTATTATCACAAATGGTCCATATCCCTTTCAAAGCACACATTCTTGTCAAGATACTTTCAAGTCACAAACTTTGAAAGCTCACTTAATTTTTCAAACTATACCAGACATGTGAATGTCAACCACAGTTACATACACAAATGATTTATCACAGGTATAACTCGGTAATACTGACCAAAGCTAGTTGTGCCATTATGTCTGTTAGGAATTACTCATCTGAGAAAACAGAGCAGACCAACATACCTAAACATGTGGAAGCTTAACAAGAGGTGAAGAATCTTTATTTGCAATACATCCTAGGTTAAAAAAAAAAATTAAAACTTATGAACCTTTCCAGTTAACTGAGAAGAGAGGCATCCCTAAAACTTATACAATCCATCACCCTCATCATTTCCAAACACACAAAAAAGACAAGAGCATTTCTTTAGAAGATGCTCAGAAGAAACGAGCATCCAGGATAAAATAGCAATTGGCAGGTAAGGAGATCAAGATGGGAATTCCCAGTGACCACAGTAGATGCCACTCCAAGACACTCCCTTAGCAAGAGAATGGCCATGATGAGGCTCGGATGGTCTCCAAAATGCTTCAACTCTTTGTAAAATAAATGAGATCGAAGCCTGGTATCTAAAATTAACCTTTAGATCAAATTTACCCTTTTCTAATAAATATTTTCCTTCCACGTGATTTTTAAAAAAGAGGGAAAACGTTGTTGTTTTTAATCTCTCTCGGTTCATTCATTCAACAATGGCAAGACATACCATCAACACCTTCTTCTTATTGCCATGATTATCAGCCCCTGTTGACACACACACTGCAAAGATATCTCTGCCATCTCAAAGCATCACAGGTAGTTATTCAACAGTAATTCTCTTTAAAAAGACTAACCGCTCTATAGGGCGGCCGGGTGGCTCACTTGTTAAGCATTGACTTCGGCTTAGGTCATGATGTGGTGGTAAGTGAGTTCGAGCCCTGTGTCAGGCTCTGTGCCCACAGCTCAGAGCCCGGAGCCTGCTTGGGATTATGTGTCCCCCCCCCGCCCCCTGCTCCTCCCCAGCTCACACTATATTTCTCCCTCAAAAATAAACATTAAAAAAAAAACTAAAAAATAATAAAAACAAAGACTAACTGGTCCCACCTAACCATTTCATTGGATAATGCATGAGTTCACCAAACCAATCTATCCCATTTCATCCCACTTCTCTGTCAACCCCCTCCCTGGATAAGAATATTGGGGAGGGGAGTGGGGCTCTTGTGACAATTTTTTAAAATTATAATGAGGCGCCTAGATGGCTCAGTCGATTGGGTGTCCGACTTCAGCTCAGATTATGATCTCGTGGTTTGTATTTCAAACTCCTCAACAGGCTCCATGCTAACAGTGCAGGGCCTGCTTGGGATTCTCTCTCTCTCCCTCTCTCTCTTGGCCCTTTGCCCACTTGTGCCATCTCAAAATAAATAAATAATCCTGCTTTGGATTCTGTGTCTCCCTCTCTCTGCCCCTCCCCTGCTCACTCATGTGCATGTGCTCTCCCTCTCTCCCTCTCCCTCTCTCTCTCTCTCAAAAATAAACATTAAAAAATTTTTTTAAGTCTACCAACATGTAAATCTAAAAAGCATTTTAAATACTTCATATTACAAATACATTTAGGAATCTAAAGGGTAAAAGGAACAACCCTAAACAATACAACTAGAGAGGACCACAAAGGTTTCAAGTATGACATACAAACGCGCAGGCACACATGCAATGCAGCTACACATGCAGCGCATGCATATACACACACACACGCACACGTGCTCGCGCGCGCGCACAAACACACACACACACACACACACTAAAGGTACCCTTCATAGTTAAAGTGGGGAAAAATAAAACTACATTTTTTGGTTTAACTTGAAACCAACTTGGGAATAACTTGAATGTATTATAGAAATTAACACAGATCATATTACAAGCCAATGCCAACATTTTATAGGCAAGAATTTAGAGGATTTAAATGAAATACTTGTGACAGGGGTAAAATCATTTTAAAAGCTTCACAAAGCAATATTCTAATTCCATATGCATTATGCAACAGTCTCTTCCTATTCAAGGATATGGAACAACATTTTCAAAATAACCCACTGATCAGGCCTAACATATGAAACCACCATTTCCTCATAGTTTCTCCTGATTATGAGATTAAGAACATCAAATGTAGAATTATTCTGCCAAAGGAAAGGCTTGCTCAGTATTTCTTCACATTCATGTCCTCATTCAAACACCCGGTATGATACAAATCAAAAGAGCTCTATTAGGCACATGGACAAGTCTGAGTAACTCTTATTCTATTGGCAGATCACCACCTCTCATTCCATCCCTTTCTTTACATATGTAAATGATGATGTCGATCCAGAGCCCACCACCAGCCATCACAACCAAATTACACTCCAGGGACATCAGGCGGACTTGTTATTCTTGCTTTAGCATTAAAAAAAAAAAAAAAAAAAAAAAAAAAAAAAAAAAGGAGGCAAGAGGAAGGAAGGAAGGAAGAGCTATTTTCAGGAATCAGAATTTCTCTTGATTAGATTTCTGGCTCACTGTAAATGTTTATACTCTGAGATGCATTACCCTCTGCTTCTAAAATGTTTGGCTTTTTTCTAGAGCCAAGATATGGTACAGTGTTTCCAATATAAACTGCGTCAAGTAATATATGCCTAGTTTTGCAGGGAGCATTTGGTCAAATTCTAATATTGCCTCTTGGGAGCCAACACTAACTTACAGGAGCCAATCTAATTGTGCAGGATAGAATTTTAAACACACACAGCGAAGTATCTTCCAGCAGACACAGCCCTTTCTTCTCTCACTGAGGGATGTCACAGGAGACATCTTGCATGATACTACTTATCACTAAGAATATAGCTCTTTCTGTTAAGGTAATAAATTAATCACAAAATGCAGAGAATACATTCCTCTTTACCCCAGCATTAAACACGGTGGTTTTTACCAAGGCGGAGATGAAGCTTAATGTCATTGCTTAAGCTTATAAACCACTGCACAATTAATAAGAATAAATAGCACATGACATTTCTTTAGGCTGCAAATGTTAGCTGAGAAAATGCATGTCAGAGGGCTTCCTAACACCCAAACAGGATTATCCACAGACAGAAAGTAGATTATCCGGAAAGCGTTCAATTATTTTAGTTTTTCTTGATTGTAATAAATGTTTTTGTTTGCGTTGCCAGTGAACACTCGACAGGGGACCTCCCATTTCTCTTTCATTAAAAGGTGCACATGATTGTCATCCAAACCTTACACAGAGAGAAGGGGCAGGGGCGGGGAGAGGGGGTACTGTAATATTGCACTCATCCGGTTGCATTAGGCTCAAAATACAAATCTCAAGGATAGATCTGTCACATGTCAGCCCAAGCTGAAGACATCCACCAAGAGGGTATTCTCCCTATTCAGCGGGCAGCCAGAATCCACGGCCACAAACCAACATACTGATGAGAGACAAGACTCCCAGTAGCCCTCTCCCCTTCTTAACCACCTCTTCCCTCTGCAGAGGAGAAAAGCCATTTTACTAATTTATAAGCACCCTGACTCTCTTGCCATCCACAAAAATTTACTCATCAATAATCGTCAACTAAAAGCAAAAGCGCATCCCACAGGAGTCAGAGAATAACACGCACCACAGCAGCACACATCGATCGGCAGGACTGCGGCTACTTACTGAAGGCAGCCACCGCCAGGGCCAGGGTGACAATAATGGAGAACCAGGAGACCCACAATGCCTTCTTTCGGTAGTTCTGGGCTTCGTGAGGTTTGAGTCGAGTGCTGCTTTCTAGCAAGCCTGACAAAAACAAGGAGAAAAGGAAGTTAGACATTTCCTTATTAAGAAACCCACAGCCAGAGCCACACTTTCTTATCCAAGGATTGCAAACTGACAGCCCGTGGGCCAAGATGTGTTTTGTTTGGCCCACACTGTGTTTTAACAATTAGGAGAGTTCACATGGAAATCAGGCTTTCTGGCGTCTCTTGAAAAATCATAGGCTCTAACAATACGGGGCATGGATTCCTGCAGGGTAACAGCGCTTGTCCACTTTAGAAGGAGCCCACAGACCCACTCAGGGGATCCTGACCGGTCGTCCCCTGCCCTACTCAGCTATGTCAGTGTTGCCCTAACAAGGCCCCTCAGTTAGGAAAACAGCACAATTAGCCCACATTCAACTGGGCATTCAGGCTCCTCAGCTGTAGGCATTGATTTGCATTGATCCACCAGCACGGCCCCAACTTGGTGAAAGAGGCTTTTCCCAGAGCAAGAGTCCCGGACCCCCAACACCCTCATTGCTCCCTTCAACACTTAACAGGAAGCGGAGGAGGATTCCTCTTTGATCACAACCAATTTTAGGTCATCGGGCGTAAAATTATAGGCCATGTTTTCTTCCCTCCTCTTTCTGCTCTATAGTACGCATTGCTTTGTACCAACCTACGTCAAACAACCCTCGGGTTATTAGAGAGAGCTAAAACTGGAGGTCGCTTTCTGGGCAGGCCATGTATAAGAAAGATCTGATTTTGCCTCCGATGCTTTCAACGCTGAGGGTCCTTGACACCAATAGAAATTCATGATGTCTTAAGAGGCAATGCTCAAGCTTCATTTGCCTTGGGTTGAGGACTAAAGCATCTCCAGCAAGAACCTGATTTATAGTTGTTTTTTCTCCTTTGAGAATAGATCATATATGGCATCTCTTAGTTGCCTGAAGAACCAAATTCAGTCATGCATTCTGTATCACAGGACCTCATACCAACATCTCTGGCTGACTAGCCCACAATATACCTTTCAGAGGTAGAAGAGCTTCATCCTAACAGCTCCAAAGGATTAAGAAGTAGGTAGTCAAAGCTTAGGCACCATTTGTGCAATATCACATGGCGTGCAATATATCACACCAGGCACACCACGTAAAAGACCTCATTCCCTTTGACCAGTGGGGCACCACACTCAGCCTCTGGCTGAATACTGAATCCTCTTCAAAAATTTTAACAAAGGCCCTGCTAAAACTTCTCAATTCCATATACTACCCTGACACAAGCACCTTGAACAAGTCCTTAAAAAGAGCAAGAGGAAATGTCGAGGAGGCTGCCTAGTGAACCCAGTCTACAGCCCAGAGCTTTTTAAATAATCAAAGCCTGTAGATTTACAGAGGATCAAATGGTAGATGAGGTTGCAAAAGGCACATACAAACACATCTCTCTCACCTCACTGTAAAAACCTCTACGTAATAAATGCACTTGAATGAAAAAAGAAAAACCTCCCTTCTCAAATTCCGCCTTAGGTACAAATGATTTCAAATTAAAATCCCTTGTCTGTTTTTGTCCCTTTGTCTACTTTTTCCCTAGCTACCAAATAACACCTCATTCTAATTTTCAATGGCAATCACCCCTGTCTCCTATTACAGTGAACCTAGACTGAGAGTCCTATGCCCTCACAATCATTCATTTTCTTTTTCCCAAAGGAGGTAAAAATCTTCCTTTCTTCTGGCCAATTGATTTTGAAAAGTGAAGCTGTAACGTTTAAGTCCTGACTCAAAAAAGCAGTTCATTTGCTACGTATTCTGACAGCAACAACCTCAAGAGGCTTATCCATTGGAGGTAAAAAAAAAAAAAAAAGGTTCCTTTTAGATTTAATTTTCCAAAAAAAAAAAAAAAGATTTAATTTTCTAAGATAAAGGACAATGACATTCTGCCACATAACATTTAGGTTTCCTTCCAGAGCCAGCTGTTTGCAACAATCCAACTGGTCCTGACGACACACACCTTCCGCATGCTCCACCCCACCGCGAACCAGCACTCTGCTGAAGGAGTCTGGGGTGTCAGCTCGCATGGGCTGGGCTGCCCAAAGAGGGCATCTGAAGTCCTCGGAGCAGCAAGACTGGAGATTTTTCCCCAGATCCGATCCTGTGTGCCCCTCACGAGACGAGTTTTCAATTTTAAAAATCAGAGGCACCTGAGTCGCTCAGTCAGTTAAGTGCCTGACTTCAGCTCAGGTCATGAGCTCCTAGTCTGTGGGTTTGAGCCCCGAATCGGGCTCCGTCCTGAGAGCTCGGAGCCCAGAGCCTGCTTCGGATTTTCTATCTCCTTTTCTCTCTCTGCCCTTCCCCCACTCATACTCTCAAAAAATTTTTAAAAACATTAACATTAAAAACATTTTTAATTAAAAAACTGGAGTAATTGTAATGCAAAGACTGACCAAGAAGGCAGGTACTTTCCCATGTCCAACCTTTATTGTCTCCTATCGGTTTTCTCTTATAAAAATGCAGCCAATACCAAGAATGGAAAAATCTCCCCTCCTCAAAGGAGAGGAAGAGGACCTAGAAAAACCCACAAATGATCTCTCCACATACAGGTGCCTCTACCTCTGCCCGCACACTGGTCGCATGCATGCTCACAAGCAGTGATGAGGATTCCTTAAGTTTTCAGGAAGCTGTGCTTCAGAAGTAGAAGGCAGCCCAGCCTAGAGCAGCTAAGGCAGGCCACATATTTGCATGCAGGGCTGTAACCCTTCCTAAACATGGGCGACCCCCACATGCAGAGTTCCAGATATTGGTAATCTGGGCCTGACATTAGTAAGCTTAAGCGTTGTATGAATGGAAGCCTGGTACCTTATTATTTGAGTAGAGAGGGAAATGCCAATATATATGGTTAGGTTGAAACCGTTGGTCATTTCCATGTTAATATGAATTAGTCCGAATTGCTTTCTCACAATAGTCACACCTGGATTTTCTGAAGAAGGGGGAATTTTTATTATATAGAAAGGTAGTAAGAAATGCAAAAGCATGTAACACTCTAAGCCTACTTAGGGCTTGGAGCAGAATGATGGGGAAATACTTGTGTTAAGAAGAGTGGCTATTAAAAGAAAGGGGGTGGAAACCCCAAGATAAACTCCGCCTATTTGGGGGATATTTAACCCCTCAAAGTCTTGGACCACAGAACTCTCGCTCCTGGACTACAAGGCTCAACCAAATGGCACTGCATTATCAGCTAGCTGGGTTTCTGGGAAGCAGCCCACATCACTTCTAAGGGGAAAATACCTCTCAAGTCCTAAAATACTAGATTAGAAAGCAAGCTTTTGATGGGAGTTAGACACAGTCTGCAACCAGGTCTAATAGTTCCAAAGGAAGTTAGGACAAGAAAGAAGGACAAATATAGATAACACATCCTGGGTACCCAGCCCCCACACACCCTCTAGGTATTTAGGCCTAGGAAAAAGCAAGCCAGGCATGATGGAGAGAGAGACACAGCAGGCAAGTGCCTCAGCTTCCTCCTCCCCAAACCCTCTCACCATTAGGAAGAAGGTGGCTGCAACTCAACTAACTGTTCCCAAGGGACACAAAAATCGATATGGGAAAGACACAGCCCCTTAAGAAAAAATAACACAAACACAAAATATTAGAATAAAGCTCCCCAGGTAACCTGATCTATTTAATAAAAATGATTCATCCATCATTAACTCTTTCCTGTCAGCAGTGGGTCGAACAAAAGAATGTCACACTGACTTTCAGCTTTCAATACCACACGGCACTGGGTTCTTTGGAGGACAGGGTCCACCCTAACAGAGAGGCTGTGTGTGATATACAGTGCTTTCACACAGTGACAGTTTATGAACAGTGAATGCTTTCATGCTATAATATAATGGAAAATGAAATTCTGTTGACCAGTGAAAAAGAACCCTAAGATTTAATTCACAAGGGCTTGTTACACTTGAGCACGAGCTACAGAATGATGCTAAATATTAACTCACCCTGGCACTTCTTTCCCCTCCTGCCGTTTTGCGGAGTAGGGAGAAATAGGCCAGCTTNATAACAAAACAAAAAAAAAAAAAAAAAAAAAAAAGGCTCAGCCCAGACTTCTTCTGTCCCTCTTCCATACAAAACGTTTAAATCCTACAATATTAGTTGCCGAGGGAAAGGTAAGTAACGTGCCCCATAATAAAACCGGTAGGTTTTGTTGGGTGCTGGTGAGGTCACCCATCATGGGCTCTATCACAATAATTATTTGTGTCGGAATGGGAAGGAGACCCTCAACAGAGCAACCGGAGCGATCCCCGCCGGTTCCCTGGGATTGCTGTTTCCACGTCCTTCTATCTCACATGCTACTGTTTAAAATTTCTCAGAGGAAAAAGATCGTGCATCCGAACACTAAACCGGAATAAAAATGTACAGGAGATACTAAGAATAGGACGGAAAACCTGCTAAGACTGAAATGTAAAAATCCACCACAGCCAACAAAATAAGGCTTCCAAGAAAAGGGGGTGGGGTGGCGATGAGCCGGCTCCCCTGAAGAGGGCCTGGCTGCAAGAATGCCGCTTCGGCCACTAACCGGTTTTAGCCCAACCACTGAGTCTTTTTTGAGGGGCCCGAGATGAATTTGGATCAAGGAGCACAGAATATAGACGTGGCCAAGAATACGGCTCCCTCCAAGCCGAAAGGAAACGGAGCGGGGAGGGAAAGAAGGATGTTGGGGAAGAGGCACGGGAATGAACAACGGAGTCTCTCCCGTTTCGTGCGGGCAACTCAAAGGGGGCGTCCGCTGTGTGTCAGGATGTAAGGGTTAGCCTCCCAGGAAAGGGACGTTTGGGGGTTCCAGGCCAGTGTCTCAGGAGGGATTCTGAAGGGGCGGGGGACGTGCGCTCCAGAAAGCACCAGGTTTCAGTGGCCTCCATCCAGAGGAGGTTGGTGATCCAAACCCAAGGGTCCCGGTCCTCTGCTCCCATCGCCCAACACCGAGGCAGCGACCCCCGTAAGCTGGGTCCCCTCTAAGTGAGGGTCGGCGGCCGCCGGACTCGCCTCGCCAGGGCGGCTAGCCGGGCGCCACAGACCAGGTCCCCGAGGCTAAACCCGCAAACCGAAGTTCTCCCGGGGAGCCGCCGGGGGTCGAAGGGGGCTCGGAAGGAGCATGTACCGAGCTCAGGTCCCTCCGAGCTGAGCCGGGGCCGCAGTCCCCCTCGGGAGCACTGGGCTCCAAAGACAAAAACCGCCCCCCGCAAACTTTTCCAGCGGGCGCTGGGGGGCCGTGCCGGCCGACGGGAGGACA
>NW_027533273.1:2254897-2256872 GCF_008692635.1 Crocuta crocuta | reverse complement strand
ATCCGGCCGAGCCCGGCGCCCAGGGGGCCTGACGGGGGCGTGAAAGGAGACCTGCCCCGCCCGCGCCGCGGGATGCCGCCTGGAGGGGACGCGCTCGGACCCGATTCCGCAGCCGTCCGGGAAGGTGGCGGCCGCGCTCAGGCCGGAGAGCGGGCAGCGCCCTGATTTATCATCTTTCTGCTCCCGAGCTGCCCTAGCTTCCGAGGCTGTGCAGGGTCTCCACCTGGATTAACATCCTCACCGCCCGTCCGGGAAAACGACATTCACCTGCCGCCCAGCCCTCCCGGCTCTGGCCCTCCGCTAGGAGTTTTGATTGCCCTCCCAGATTTTCTCTCCAGCACCTACTTAAGGGGACCGAGCAACCTTGGAGTCCCTCGGAGCTCTAGAAGATATTTCGACGCCAAGCCTGCCCCATCGCGACTATTCCTGGGCTTTTGTCCCTGCTAGTCCCCTGCCACCTCGCTATTTCCCCTGTCAGTATCCAAATCCTGCCATTTCTTCCGAACTCGGACGGAAGCCTCCCTCCTACAAGCAGCCTCCCGTGACTGTCCCGGAGCAGCCAACCGCGCGGAGCCCGCACCCTTGAGCGCTCGGGCCGGTCTCCCTAATGAAGCAACCACCTTGCCCACGCCAGGGCCCACGGCANGGGGGGGTTGGGGACAGGCAGTTTGTCAGATTAAGCTTGAATTTAAGGTATCAACATCCAAACTCCAGAGTCTAGATTTCATCTGTAGATGAGTATCAGTCTTCAAATTTAATGAGTCCCTTAAAATGCCAGTTCCTCATTTAAAGCCTTCCTACTTTTTTGAAGAAGAGCCCTTTTTTGAAGAAGCACCCTTTTTGAAGAGTAACCAGTTTCCTTTTGCCTACAACCGAAATCAGAGTGGGATTTAAATGCCTTTGTGGTGCAGTGGACAGTAGAAACGGGAAGAATGTCTCGTTTTACTTTGTGTATGAGATTTGGGATTTTAGGTTTGGGGTGAGAAAATCTTAGTTGACCTTGGCCAACTCACTTTACCCTTTAAAAAAATGTTCATTTATTTTTGAGAGAGAGAGAAGGAGGGAGACAGAGCACAAGTGGGGGATGGGCAGAGAGAGAGGGAGGGAGACTGAGCGTGAGCGGGGAATGGGCAGAGAGAGAAAGACAGAATCCGAAGAGGCTCCAGGCTCTGAGCCCTTAGCACAGAGCCTGACCCTGCGCTCAAACCTACAAACTGTGATGTCATGACCTGAGCCAAAGTCGGAGGCTTAACGGACTGAACCACCCAGGCGCCCCTGCTCACTTTACCTTTTTAGCCACTAAATTTCTTTACAGACTGAAAGAGTTGGACACGTTCATTTCAAATGTCCTTTCTTGCTAGGGAGAGAGGGAGGAAGGGAAATAAGAAAATGGAAAGAAGGAAAATAGGTACTTGGATTTTAAAAACCACGAAAACTTATACCCACCATTCCTAGACCTGTCTTCCGAGGCAGACAAGCCTTCAAATACTGCAGACACCTTCTCCTACTTCATTGCTCCCCCTCCCCCAGACTTTCTTCCTCGAGGTTATCTCCATTTGATCCCTCTTGTCAGTGGCTCTCAAACATTAGAACACAGGGAGAGGACTTTAAGAACAAAAATACACAGGGCTCTGCTGCTGCTAGAAATCTGATATCCTAGGTGATGAAATTGGTCTGCTCTGGGATCCTGGCTTGGCTTTTTTAAGCTCCCTTTCCATTCTAAGAATCACTTGGGAAGTTATTTGTTTGAATGCTAATTCTGTACAGCTCTTCAAGATTCTGATTCAGTAGATTCTGAGGTCTGGCTAGGAATCTTCGTTTGCAGATCACACACTCATGCACACATACCTATTCTGGTGGAGACTGTTCCCGGACCACATTGTAATTCTCATTACCTTACTACCCTCTACACTGTGGACTGTAGCTCCGCCCCTGCATGCATGCACACACCCATGCCTCTGTTTCTCTCTCTCTC
>NW_027533273.1:2086800-2254890 GCF_008692635.1 Crocuta crocuta | reverse complement strand
CCCCCCCCCCCCCCCCCCCCCCCAGCTTTGTGTTCTCTCAAAGGAGCACGTATCATTGTTCTTTCTTCTGGTTCATCAGTTGATTCTCTACTCCATCACCTCTGAATTGTGAATATGCAGATACATGCCGGGGCTTCTTGTTAAAACGCAGATTCTAACCGTTGGTCTGGGATAAAGGCTGAGAGTTTTTGCAAACCTCCAGGTGCTGCTGAGTTGCTGACCTGAAGACCACACTTTGAGAAGTAAGGATCTAGGAGTTATTTATTATTCGTGGAATAAATGTATTTTCCTTCAAGTTCCAGCTGCCCTAGTTCACTAAGCCATTCTCGTCTCCTGCGGAAAGATTTCTCTGACTCCAGATACCCCTGGGTGCTCCTTTATGTGAACTATAACTGTTTAATAATTCACTGCTTATCTCATGTGTGAGGCAGGAATTGTGCTGATTTGATCCCCGGTTTCACTCACCTACATCTACCTGGATGCCAAGGACACAGTGTTCCCCCAATCTCTACTGATTAACTGGGAGATAATACTAGCTTACATTCTTGGAGGACATGCCATGAGCTAGGCACCTTGCTAAGTATTTTACACGCAGTGTTTCCATCACTCAACTACTACTATCATTTTACAAAGGAAGAAATCAAGGCAAGTCTGTTTCAACTCTAGCACTGCAGCCCACAGTGGTACCGCCCCCTAGGGGATATTTTGGAAACTTGCAGGTACTTTAATTTGTTATCCCAGGGGCGCCTGGGTGGCTTAGTCGGTTAAGCATCCGACTTTCGCTTGGGTCATGATCTCACGGTTCGTGGGTTCGAGCCCCGCGTCGGGCTCTGTGCTGACTGCCAGCTCAGAGCCTGGAGGCTGTTTCAGTCTGTGACTCCCTCTCTCTCTCTGACCCTCTCCTGCTCACGCTGTCTCTCTCTCTCTCTCTCCTAGAAATAAATAAAACATTAAAAAAAATAATTTGTTATCCCAATGAGGGGCAGAGCTAGGCTGCAGGCATTTAGTGGGGGAGAGTCAGGGATACGGGGTACCTGCCCTGCACAGAACTTTGCAGCACCATGAAGATTATTTGTGTCCCAGGTGGCTTTTGTATGTCAGGCTGGACGTTTAGGTTAGTTAAAATGTGCTGCATGTAAACACAAAATATTTTGCACCATACTGAATGTTCTGTAAATGCAACCATATATGTCCAGGAAAAATTGCACTTTGCTCACTATTTTGGAAAAGCAGGACACTGAAGCCAGTTCCACTCATGGCCTCTGAGTCAGCAATCAACACATCTGCACCAGCCGAATGTATAGCTGCCACAGACCCAGTAATTCCATGTGTGTCTACAAATATTTTTATTTAGCGCTTCTTTCAAAATATATTTTAAAAAAAGGTGTTAATAATATTCCAGAGTCTTGTCTTAAATTACAAGGCAAATACCTCATGACTTCGTTTTGACTTCTGAGGCAATTCTGACTAAGCATTTATAAAAGCAAATACCTTTTAGACTTTAGGAGGCTTTACTTTTACCCCTCTTTATGATTACGTCATTATGTTGATGTTTATGCATGTATTAGTTACGAAATCCATTTCATGACCACCAAGTGAATAACACAAAATAACTGTTCTCAAAAGGGAGCCCTAAGTGTCACAGCCAAGAGGAGCCTAAGAAGACACAACAACTGACTGTATCACAGTATTCTGGAAGGGATCCCAGAACAGAAAAAGAACAGTAGGTAAAAACTAGGGATATCTGACTAAAGCATGAGCTTTAATTAGTACTAATGTATCACTTATGGTTGATTAGTTGTAGCAAATGTATGATACTACCGTAAGATGTCTATAATAGGGAAGCTGGGTGCAGCATGTATGGGAAGTCTGTACCATCCCCTCAACTTTTCTGCAAATCTAAAACTACCCTAAAAAATAAATTCTATTTTTTAAAAAAGAGTAAAAATAAAGTGGCAAGAGGATAGGGGGAGATGGGAAGGCTTGAGTCTAGAAGGTAAATATCCTAACCTTGAACTACGAATACCCGTTGCAGAAGCAAAACCATGGAAAGACAGTGTGTGAGGTGCTTGGAAACTCCTCACCAACAATGTTCACCATTGGTGAGAAATGTTCACCAACAATGGTAAGAAAAATAGAACAGGACAAGAATTAAATTAATATTTGTAATTTTAAGCCTCTTCTACTGGCTTTTATCAGGATGTATCTTTAGTGTCTGTAAGGATTTAGGAAGTTTTGCAAATTTTGTGAAATCCCAAATTCTCAAATCACCAGGCTTCCACTAGGACATTTGAGAACGGCACATTTGGATAAGAATGTATAGACCTATTAACTTGACTGTTGAAAGATGAGAAGTTGAGTGGTGACTTCTTTTTTATTCTTATCTATTCTTTTTTATATTTTTGGTAAATGTCTTTAGATCCCTAATCCTAGAAATATACACAGGGAAGAGAAGAAAAGCCAAGAAGCTGAAGGAAACAAAGGAGGCAGGAAGAGCCTCCATGGGCACAAAAGTCACAGTTACTCCTGCTGGAGCCACCTGCTGAGGGTCATGAGCCCCAAAAGCCTCCACTAAGAGTTCACATAGTCCTCACAATCCTATAAAGCAGATATTATCAACATCCCCGTGTTAAAGATAAGGAAACTGAAGCTCAGGCTACCTATCATTGCCAATGAACCCAGCAGGGGAGCTCTGAGGACAGTGCTCTTAACCACTGTGCCACAAGGCTGCTATGGAAGATGACCAAGAGGATGGCTTCCACACCTGGCTACCCTACATCATATTTTATTTTTTTTATTTATTTTTTTTTTACAAATAGTTTATTGTCAAATTAGTTTCCACATAACACTCAGTGCCCATCCCCATAAGTGTCCTCCTCTATGCCCATCCCCCCCTCCCCCCCACCTCCATCAGTCCTCAGTTTTTGTCAGCATTCAAGAGTCTCTCATGGTTTGCCTCTCTCCCTTTCCCCCACCATTTCCCCCCTTCTTCTCCCCCTTGTTCCTCCGTCAAGTTCCTCCTAATCCTCCTATACGTGCAAACATATGATATTTGTCCTTCTCTGCCTGACTTATTTCGCTCAGCATAACACCCTCAAGGTCCATCCATGTTGCTACACATGGCCAGATTTCATTCTTTCTCATTGCCACCTACATCATATTTTAGATTCAAGTATACTGCCTTTATTTTGTTTGCATGTAGACTTTGGAAACCCAACTACAAACATCCTGTCTTCTTGAAGCCTCAGAGAAACCTGCATGACACTTAGAGCTACTCACTGCACTTAGAGTAAACTGTCCCATGATGTAGGATCTAAACTGAGTGCCAGAGACAACCCAGAACAGCATGTGTACAGTAGGGCCCTGGGATCTTTTCTTGGAAAGTGAGAAGTATGCTTGCCTGTAGGTGTGACTGTTAAACTATAAACTCCCTTCCCCATACAAAACTTATAAATGAGGGCATTACTACGGAACATTTGGAGAAACACTATATCAGTAGGAAGCATTATTAAGAGGTTGGTGTGCAAAATATTGTAATATTAAGACATGCAAAAGAATTGTTGAACACTAGCTCCTGCCTTTAAGGGACTCTCACTCTAAACAGGTGGGTGCAGTCGTGCGCTGCCCACCTTTGCCGTGTGCTTTCTCCAGCAGTCTGTCTCCACTCGGTCTGCACGTTACAATTACCAGGGCGAGGGTGACCAACTTGTCCTGCTTTGTAGAGGATAATTCCTGGTTTTAGCACTGAAAAATCTGAGTCCTGGCAAGCCCCCTGAGCCCCAGGAAAGCTGGGGCCATGGGTCACCCTACATGGATGCTTCTCAGTATCCTGCTGCCCAAACCCATCCCCTGACCAGTTGCATCAGGCTGTCAGTAGGGAAGGTCTGCCGGCATGTCCAGCCGTCATTGTACGGTCCCGACTGCCAAAGTCCACCTGGCCAAACGCCTCTGGGCTCTTCAGACCACTGTTTCTGAGTGGCAGCAAGCAATCCTTCCCTTGAGGGGTGGGGGGCACTGGGCTTCTCATGCTGGCAGATGAGGGCCCAGCACCACTCACAGTGTTTTGGGACCATTTCAGCACAACTGCGATTGTGAGGACAGCCAGAACGATGATGGGACTATCACCAAGGCGGTGATGGCCTGCTTTTTCCCGTTGGCAGTCACCACCCACGGCCAGGAAAGTTTCAGAAGGAACCCCTCCTACCACCACCACCCCCAACCCCCGACAAGCCCACAGAAAGTGATTCCATTGTGCAGCCAAGGGTGAAAAGCACTGCTCAAAGACAGAGCTTCTCAACTTGAATGTGGGGATATTGGTAGAATGAAGATTTCAGCTCAGTAGAGCTGGGGTAGGGCACATTTTCTGCATTTCTAACAAGTCCCAGGTGATGCCGGTGTTGCTGGCGCACAGACCACCCTCTGAACAGCAAGGTTCCAGCATGCACTAGCATTTCTACTTTGAAAAGAACTCCAATATCGTCAAGAAGGAGGGAATGTGGGGGCAAAATTAACAAAAGGGAAAAATCAAATAAAATATAAGGAACTCACGATATACGATACAGAGAGTGAGCAAGTTCTAAGATCATACTCCTCTTCTGAATTCCTCAATGCTCAACACACACAGCGGGCATTCAACACATAGAAAAGGGTAACTGGAAATGTTTCGTGGGGGTGAGTGCTAACAGTGGTTTGCAGGGGAGGGAGAGTATCCCAGGAAAGGCCAATGGTGAGCATTAAGATTACGTGAGAATGTTAGCTAAAACTCTGTATAAATGCACAAATCCACAGAATGGTTACTCCTGGGAGAAGAAGGGGGTTGGGATTGGCTTGGGGCATACCCAAAGGGCTTCTGGGTGCCTGGGAAAGTTCTAGTTCTGGACTTGGGCAGCACTTGCTCTATAATAATTTATTAAGTCATACATTTGATTGGTGTGGTTTTCAGTGTCCGTGTTTTATTTTACCAAGTGTTGATAAGAAATCCTATCAAAAACAGCCATATATATTGTGAAGGCTAGGTCTTCCCTGGCTAAAGCAGTTTATACAGAACCCAGTCAGAGGTTGCTAAGGGAGACTGCATGTGCAGGGCTGATGAGTCATCTCACTCAGCTCAACGGAATGTCAAAAATATATAGAGTAGTAGGCCATTAAGAAGAATCAAGTTAGCTGAATCTGATAGGGGAAAAGAGAGTTACATAAGCTTTAAAAAACTGTTATATTTTCTTCACTCGTGTTAAAACAAAAGTTATAGCATCTACTGTCCCCGGATTCTCTTCTTCCCCTTCTCACCTTTTCAGCACCCTGGACCCATGAATCCAACTGTCCCTAACATTCTCCGGATGAGTAAGCTTCCCAAATTCAATATGTCCAAAGACATAATTCATTACCCACCCCCCAAACCTGTGTATCTTCAGTCTCCCAGCACTAGCAAATTACAGCACCATCCACCCTGCCATTTTGAGACAGGATCCTAGCAATATTTCCTATTGACTTCACTTTTCCTCATCCCTTCCAAGCAGCAAGTGACTAACTTCTGTTGACTCTACCTTCTTAACACCCCTGTTACATCAGCCCACCTTCTAAACCATGTTCCTATTATTTTATGGCAGAACCCACTGAGTCTCACCTATATTATGGCAGTCATCTCCTGGTCACTCTGTCTTCCTCTGGTCCAGCTCCCCCGGCACCCTCCACACTCTGGTGACAGTGGGTTCATCCAGAAATGACTTTAGCCATGTTGTTCTTCATTATTCAGGAATGAATCTTTTGGGCTAAATCCTTAAATCTTTTGGGTTAGTAGGGAACCCATATCCTGTCACCTTTCTCTCCTACTATACTGGCCCCTCCCTATCCCTTTCCAAATGGGCAAATTTTCGTTAGCTCCCCAAATTTTCCTGGATAATTCATTCATGCCTCTATTTTCTCTTCCCGGAAGCATCTTCTGGGCTCTCTCTCAATCCCAGCCTAATGCAGGGACACCCCAGTACCTTCTGCTCTTTCAAGAGTTGAGTTCTTTGCAAGTCTTTGCTGATATATCTACCTGCTAAGGGGTTCTGATTTGTCTCTCTGCTTCTCTCCCACTATTTATACCTTAATAACACTTTATTTCTCTAAATGTGTTTATATACCAACTTCTTTCTGCCTTATGGGAAATTTCTCAAGGCAAGAACACAGTATATTCATCCTAGTATTTCAGGCGTTTATCACCATGTATGCAGAGAGTTAAAGGGGCACAGGGAGTATTGAAGGAATACATGAATAAGCTCTTGGGGCACCTGGATGACTCAGTCAGTTCAAGCATTCAACTCTTGGTTTCAGCTCAGGTCATGATCTTGTAGTTTCACGAGTTCAAGCTCCATGTCAGGCTCTATGCTGGCAGCGCAGAGCCTGCTTGGGATTCTCTCTCTCTCTCTCTCTCTCTCTCTCTCTCTCTCTCTCTCTCACTCTCTCTCTCTCTCCCCTCCCCCCACCTCTCTCTCTACCCTTTCCCAATTTGTGCTGTCTCTCTCAAAATAAATAAATAAACTTTAAAAAAATACCTCTCAGTTGCTGCCATATCATGCCTTAGATAACTGAGTTGGCCACATTATTTGCGACTGATTTCACAGCCAGTCAATGAAGCAGTTCCCAAAAATTACATCTCCCTCCAATCTCCCTGCATCAGTAGGGAAAGAAAAGAGAGAGAGAAATCCATGTTTTTTAAACTGCTAAAATGGGAAAAATGACAGGGGAAAAAAACGCCTAACTTTTACCATCCTCTTAAAGACGGCAGACAGCTCTCTCAGCGGCAGATGCTCCTGAGGTTCTGTGATTTTAAACCTGGTGGTCCTCTTCCCAAAGCCTGCACTGTTTGATGTAAATATTTTGCTGAGGTTTAACATACATGTAGAAGAGTACACAAATCTGAAGGCTAAAGCTCAATTTTCACAAAATGAACATGGAACCACTTCAATAAACAGAATGGTATCAATCCCCCCATAAGCTCCCCTTACTGTCCCATTTGTGGCTAGATGCACAAGCTCTGATCAGAACTCCCAGCCTTGGGGGCGACTGGGTGGCTCAGTTGGTTAAGTGTTTGACTCTTTATTGCAACTCAGGTCATGACTTCCCATTTGTGAGACTGAGCCCAGTACTTTGGGCTCTGCGCTGACAACATGGAGCCTGCTTGAGATTCTCTCTCTCTCTCTCACTCTCTCCTCTCTCTCTCTCTCTCTCTGTCATTCCCTCGCTCATGCACATACACACTCTCTCTCTCTCTCACAAAATAAATAAAATTTTAAAAAAATGTAAACATTTCTTTTACAAAAATTCTATGATGATCATTTCATTCTGAATATCTTAAACAGACAATGTAATTTTTGAGAAAGATAGTTTCAAAGTTTATTAGACCCTAAAGTTTATGAAACACAAGAGGACACAATATTCTTTAAAAGTTAGCTAAGGACATTTCTATTGCCCATTATCCAAAGAACTATTTCCTTTTCTTTTATCATTTTGTTTAATATATATGTGCGCACGTGCACACACACACACACGCATACACATGCATACTGCCTCTGTCAAGCGGGTAGTAAATATTTCATTATTGCTTTAGATTGAAAAGAAATAAAAGACAGTTGTAGAAACAGAATTCAGATTTGGAGATGTGGAAATATTATCTGGCCAAGGAGGAGAAACCTGAAATTGATGGAATCAGAGGACTAAAATGAAGCCAGCGGTCACCCAGCTGTTCTCCTGCCTTCACCTTGGAATTCATTCAAATACCCAGAAGCTTAGCTAGAAAGCTGCCTGGAAGTGATTTGGAACTTTAATACAAAATATGTGATTCAAAGAACTTTCATGAAACAATATTCCCTTCCTATTGCATTCAACCATAAACACAATTCTTTATTTTTCTCCCCTCCATAATATTTTTCTAGTTTTCTTGTTTCTAGTTTTCATCATAAGTCTTGTCCCAACTTGTCTCTCTGATGGAGAGTTGATTCAGTCCCTGAACGAGAGTTCTAGTCTTTGCACCATCCTTTCTGAGGTCTAGTCTAAAACCCCCCTTATCTGTTCAGGCCTATGTTCTCTCACCCTGTCCTTCATAGAAATATTGTATTTACGTGCTCTCCTTTCTTGTGGGTGTCAAAACTTGTCTGCCCTCCTATCCCTTCCCAGCTCCGACCCTTTCTAGCCTTCATTACCTCAGAATGTGATTGCATTTGTAGATATGACCTTTAGAGAGGTGATTAGGGTAAAATGAGGTCATTAGGGTGTATCCTAATCCAATATAACTGATGTTCTTATAAGAACAGAAGATTAGCACACAGACACACAGGGAAGACCATGGGATGGCACAGGGAGAAGGAGACCATTTACAAGCCAGAGAGGCTTCAGAAGAAACCTACCCCACTGACATCCTGATCTTGGATTTCCAGCCTCTACAACTGAGAGAAAAGAAATTCCTGTTGCTTAAGCACCCAGTAGATGGTATTTTGTTATGGCAGCCTTAGCACACTAATACTATGTCCAAACCCAAGCATGCAGTGGAAACCCCTTGCCTGGGCCAGATGTAGCCCCCTTGATCTCCCATCCCTGCCTGGGTAGCCCCTGGATCGCCTGTCCCATGTCTGGACTTCTGATGGATGGTCTCTCCAGCGCTGCTCCTCCCTGATTCTGCTGGTTACCTCCCATTATGCCTACGGAGCAGTGGTTGTCCAATCTTGGAGAGCTAAGAATCACTGCTTTGTGAATTCAGCTATGCAGATCAGGGCTCCGGAGATTCAGAATCACTAGTGTGGTAATGGGCCAAGGGAACCTGCACTTTTAATAAACACTCCTGGGTAATTCTGAGAAGTCCTATTGGAGACACTTCCTCTTTCCTGTCTCTCTGACTCAGTGGTCTTCTGCCCTGACTGCACATTAGAGTCACCCAGGGAACTTTCTAAAACCCATGCCCAAGCTCTTCCAAGAGACTCTGAATTAATTAACCAGGGTTGGGGCCTGGGCATTGATATCTCTTTAAGTTTTCCAGGTGATTTCTACATGCAGCCCAAAGGGGAACCACTGGCACGGCCCCACTGCCATGTTCCCTAAAGCCAGGCCACCCTCATGGTCATCAGACTTGAGTAAGAGCCTCCCTGATGCCTCACTGTGCTTCCAGCTTTCCTGCTCTCCCCACCCAACTCACGCTCCCCGATGCAGTCAGAATAACAGTTCTAAAACATGAATTAGTCACGTCTTACCCCAGCTACAAATGCATCAATAACAGGTTGGTGTACACAAGTTCTGAAGCCTGATATCCAAGGCCCTCCATTTCGGGCCTCTGAGGGCCTGTGCACCTTTACGTCTCCCCCTGGGGGCGGCCACGTCATCAAGCTCCCTCACACTTGTCATCACTCTTGCTTTCCCTCTGCCTGAAATGCCCTTCTCCCAGGCTAATGCCTTCAGTTCTGTGGTGGCATGGTCTGGGCAAACTTCTCTGATGCCCCCTATGCCCAGGCGTGGAGATGAGCCACTCCTTTCCTAGAAGCCCACCAGTGCACACCTCTCTCAGAACACTCGTGACCCCTCTGTATTGTCATTGCTGCATGTCCATCTCATCTGACTGTACCTGTCTTTCCTCTTAGCATCTCTGGGTCCCAAAGAGAGTGTGCATTTACACAGAAGGGCTTGGTGAACATTTTTTGAATAAGTGAATGAATGAATCAGTGGATTCCCAGCCCTCTCCTGCTGCGCCCGTTGCCCAGTGCCTGCTGTCTCATGACCATCCACACACGGGCTTGGCTCCCTCAGTCCTGACATTCCTCCTGACTGCTGTGTTCCACATCTACTTTAAAAACTAACGGCACTGGGGCTCATCTGGCCCAGAACTAGGAGTGAGAATGGGTCATAGAATCATAGCTACTCTGGACTAGGCATTTTCCATTCCTTAATACTCACAACAGCAGTACAAAGTAATCATTTCATCACCATTTTACATCTGAGGAAACTGGGCCTCAGGAAGTTTGAAAATGACTTCCCCGGGTCACAAAGCTGGGTGTGGCTGCCAGAACTGGGACCCCAGAATCTGGCTCTGTGAGCTCCAGCCCTTCCTGCTGAGCTATATGGACATCCGTTGAAAGGAGATGCAGCTGGGTGGGTAGGAAGGAGAAATAGCCACCCAAAACTCAAGCTGACAAAGTGACTCATTTCCCATGAATGGGCCCTGGGGCAGTCCCTCAATTCTATAGCCTACAGAGCTTCTCTCATTGTACTCAAGTGACCTGTCCATAATGCCCCCCTCCATCAAATATGTTTAGAATGTGTGGTCCATGAGAACAAGGGCTTTTGCCTGTTTTGTTCACTGATGCCTCCAAAGTGCCGAGAATAGTGCCTTGTATTAGGTAAATGTGATAAATATTTTTTGGTTTAAGGGGAAAAAAGAGTGAATTAACAACAATCATCTTATTGAAAGTACTCAGTGTAATCCTCCTCAGTACTGTAAAGGCTTTTAGAACCCAATTCTCCATGAACCCACAGATAAGGGTTGAAAATTTGTTCTCCTCTCATCCTGTGTGATGTGTTCTCCCCTTTCTCATGCAGAGACTGAAAATTTTTAAGTACTCAGTGGTAGAAATACACCTTAAGATCTTCTGATGAAAGCCTCTTCATAGGTGAAAAAAATCCTGATGTTACTTTAATTCTAAAATAGTAATCCTGGGCGGTACTACCTCGTGAGGCCATGAGGCTTTGTAGCTGTTTATAAACTTGAGAATTGGTTGTAATTCATCACCATGAGCTATATTGCTTATCACCTTGACTCTGACTTTCATGTCTCACTGAGTCTGACCTTGAGCTCTCATCTCCTGATATCAACACCACTGAAATAGGCTCAGGTTGTTGCATATCCAAAAAAATACAGGCAAGAAGGACCTCTTCCACGACTTCTTAATCTAATGAGAATAAAGAGACAAGTGACTGGGTTCTCTAGTTCATCTCTGCCACAGCAGTGCGTCCTCATTATATCTCTCTGGACCTTGACTTTTTAATGTCCAAAAAAGACACAGACACGTATTCTATCTAGCCCAAAGGAAAGCCAGGATAATAACTGTAAAATGCAAATATGAGAATGAGAGTAGGATGAGACCTCAGAGTTCACCTGATTTTGGCCAAGTCCCCCTTATAGATGAGGAACTTTGAGGCACAGAGGGGAACATTACTTTGCTATTGCTGCCATAACAAATAATCAGGGACACGGTGGCTTAAAGCAATACAAATGTATTCTCACATAGCACCGGAGTCACAAGTCAGGGATGAGTCTTACAGGGCTAAAATCAAGGTGTCAGCAGGGCTCACAGGGGAGAATCCATTCCTTGCCTCTTCCAGCTTCTACAGGTGCTAGCTCTCTTTGGCTTCTGTCCTTATCACTCCCACCTGTGCTTCCGTGGCCACATCACCTTCTCTCTGACTTTGATCCTCCTGCCTGCCTATTACCAGGACCTTTGTGATTACCACCTGAATACTCCAGAATGATCTTCTTATCTCAAGATTCTTAGTTTAATCACAGCAGCAAAGTCCCTTTTGCCATATAAAGTAACATCACAGGTTCTGGAATTTAGGACACGGACATCACTAAGCCATTCTCAGCCTACTCCCAAGAGTAAAGATATTTGCTTAAGTCGACACCAGGAGGAAGGAGCCAAGCCTAGGGCGGAGGTCTCTCAGCTGCTCCTGTTTATTCACCACCTGGATGTCACCAGAGGCCTCTATGTCATTTGAGATTAAGTAGAACTGGATCCAGTCTCCATCCTAGGTTCTGTGAGTTTAATAAGCTCTACAAAATTGGGCTAACACCCCTACTATGTCTTCTCAAGGTCACTTCTCCCTGACACCCTCTGAACTCCTGCCACCATCAAACTCCTGACTTTACTGCATCTCAACCCATGTAGCAGTTCTTTCCTCTGAGCTCCTTGCCCTCCCCCATTCTGTGCTGATCCAGGCATGGGATTCAGCCCCTTACTTGATCTAGCTCTAACCACTCACATTGGCAATTGCTGTCATTCATGCGTATGTTCATTCATTCATTCATTCATTCATTTATTCATCATTCATCAGTCTCCAGGGGGACTGAGGCTCAGTTGCACACTGGGGTAACTGACTTGATAACACATCCCATATTTGTTACTCTTCTCTGCATCACTTTCCTACCCCAATATCAGTACTTCTTAAGATTACTTCCCAAATGAATTACTTGTACTCAAATTCTTGTCTCAGAGTCAGCCTCAGGAGTAACTCAGTTCAAGCAGTACTCAAATTCTTGTCTCAGAGTCAGCCTCAGGAGTAACTCAGTTCAAGGCAGCACACAAAATTAGTCCACTAGCATTAGTTAGCAACTTCAGGGAAGACAGAGTCTCCAAAAGGCACCCTTCCAGGAAGGGACTAAGGACCTCCACAGCACTTTTAGCCAGGGATATCTTCATACATATAAACAAGAGGTTCTGGAAGGGTGTTTTTTTCCCACTCCACCAAGAAATATCTCTTATAGTCATTACTCCCTAAAGTCTTTTAAAGTCTCTTAAAGTCATGTTTTATTTTATTTTTAATTTTTTTACATGTATTTATTTTTGAGAGACAGATTATAAGTGGGGAAGGGGCAGCGAGAGAAGGAAACACAGACTCTGAAGCAGGCTTCAGGCTCCAAGCTGTCAGCACAGAGCCTGATGTATGGCTCGAACCCACAAACTGTGAGATCATGACCTGAGCCGAAGTCGGACACCTAACCAACTGAGCAACACAGGTGCCCCTAAAGTCATGTTTTATTACCCAAATATATACCTTCCCTATTCTCCTGGAGAAAAGCATGCAATACTCCAAGTTCACATGAAGGTGTAGTTGACTGATACCCAATCCTCTCTTGAGAAGAGACTTCAATTCAGGGATAAGTATGGGCACAGAAAATACAGGCCATGTGATGCAGAAGGACAGAGGGAAACTGATTAGCACTTTCTACTTCACCTAGATCCAGAGCTGTGGCTAGATCCCACCTGCTCAAACTCTGGTCAGAACCCTCAGCCTTGGGAAGCCTGGGTGGCTTAGTCAGTTAAGCATCTGACTCTTGATTTCAGCTCAAGGTATGATCTCACATTTCTTGACATCAAGCCCCAAATCAGGCTGATCGTGCAGAGCCTGCCTGGGATTCTCTCTCTCCCTCTCTTTGCCACTCCTCCACCTGCATGCACTCTCTCTCAAAAATAAATAAACATTAAAAAAAAATAAGAACTTCCAGGTTCACCCTGAGTATTAGCCACTTCTTCCAACTGCATTTCCAGATCTTTCACTGCTAAAAAGAACTGAGAGAGACGGTTCTGCCTATGGGATTCTGACTAGATCAAATTCCTCAGCTCAGAGCTCCCTTCCAGCTAATCCACATCCTGGTCATTCACTACAGGGTGCAAGGCCTGGTAACTATCTCCCTGTAAAACCTGGGGGGTTGGAATATAGAGAACAGGACCTGTGGTAGGAGACTTATTTCTGGTCCTAATCAGCACCCTCTGATGACTTAGCTGCTGGGGTAAATCTAGACTGTCCCCAGGAATTCTTGCACCTGGAAGTGGCATCTAGCTGTGTTCACTGTTGATCATAACTTTTTCGGGTGCCACAGACAGAAATCAATAGAAGGCCCACTGGGGCTTGTGTAAGCAGGAAGGAAAAGGTGCATCAAGTGTGACAGACCTAAGGCTGCTTCAATGTGGCCAAGACTTTTCTCTACTTCTTGGTGCTTTTGGTACCTGAGTGTTGGCTTATTTTCCATGACCTCATAAGGGCTTTTTCCATGCAACAGGAAAGATGGCTGCTGACAGCCTCAGATTCAAATCTTTCCAGCATCTCAGAGGCAGAAAGCTATCTTTCTCCTTGGTGTCTACAAAACAGTCCCAAAGAAGGGCTCTGATTGGCCTGGCTTGGGCATGTGTTCATTTGTGTACCAATCTCTGCAACCAGCAGGCAATGGTTCACTGGTCCAGCCTGGGTCACCTGCCCACATTGTGACTGAAGTAGGGGGACAGGGTGTGCTATCAGTGAGACAGCAGAAAAATCAGGCTCAGCAGCCACAATCCATGCTACCTCAGCCCCCAGCTTGTCTATGTGTGTCTGATAGCCATGGTTCATGGTGCATGCTGGGAGGTGCCAAGGAAAGAATCAAGATGAGATAGAGTGAGTGCAGAGGGTTTGCTCCTCTTACCTTTCAAAGGCGGCAGATTCAAAAAGGGAAGCTGAGGAAAACATTCTCTAGTGAGCAGGGAGCCCAGAGTGATGTCACCCCTCCAGGAACGAGATGCAGTGTCTTCTGGAGATAGCACCTCCAGCTTTACATTCTCCCTCTGTAACATATAGATAGTAGTTCTGGACTCCTCAGGTTTGCCTGAGATTCTACAGAAGCAAGATCTGAGATGGGGATTCTTGGTATGAGTGCTCTCAGGAGAAGGAGAAGGAGAAGGAGAAGGAAGCAGCCAAGAAAGATGCAGGTTCACTGAATTCTAACTTCATCCTGATCCCCCGGGGAGGATCAGTAGCACCAGTGGCATCATAGACTTATCCTGCCTCAAGATGAAGGACCTGGCTTTTGCACCCCATATCTGTCAGTCATTGGCTGAGGGTCACTTCCAGAGGGAAAGCAGTCATTTCTAGGCAGCCCAGAGCTCAGAATAAGGAAGCAGATGAGAGCCCAAACTCACAGCTGCTGGAGGCAGGGCATACAGCAAGTTAAAGGGTATCTGGCGTGCCCTCGCAGCATCCCCTATTCAAGTTCCCATCACAATGCCAGCAGCTATCATCATCATCATTACTATTCGATCCCTGTTATGCAAAAGTAATAGTAAACATCAAAATAATGCATGATTCTCTGCCCCATGCCACACTCAATAACACAGGCATAGACAGTAGGAATCTAGACAAACCTAGCTTCATATCCTGTGCCAGCCCTAAGGTGGACTGTGATTTGGGGTATGCAGTTTAACCCTTTTGAATCTCAGAGTTGTAATCCACAAAATGGGCTAATCACCAGAGCTGCTTCCTGGGGCTATTGTAAGGATGACATGACATCACCTCTCAGAAGCTCTTGGTGCAGTGCTTGAAGAGGAAGCTCTCAAGTGATACTTAGTTATTATTAGCTTCTGTGGCTGGACTATCTAAAACAGCCAGCACTTGAGCTCACAGACATGTGGAGGTCATGTGGACACTGACTGTTCTCACAAAGATAGGAATAAGAATTTGCATCATGTAAAAGATGAAGCCCACTGTGTTTAAGAGAGCGAATCCAGCTTTTAAAAAAAAAGGATGTGAAAGCCCAGCCTGAGTGTGGTCTGAAGATGCCTGCAATTCAGCAAGTGGGTGTGGAGTCTGGGAGCCCGTGCAGCCACTCCTTGGGTCTGTGCAGATCACTGTTCACAACACAGGGGCCTCACTCCAGCCTTTCACAAAGATGTGTCAGGCCCAGGTCACCCTCCGAGATTTGGTGGATCAGCTCTTCCTTCCTATGACTAAAGAGGATGTATGTCCAAGTACAGACCAGTGTGGGCTGCTATGTGACCAAGACAGGGCGTGCCCTGGCTTTGCGCTCTAACAGCTACATGGCCATAAACATATCGTTTAGCCTCTCTGAGTTTCATTTCCTTCTCAGTTAATAGGGGGAGATGATATCAGCATTTAGGGTTATTACAGAGAATTAAATTAAATGATATTTGTAAACACTTCAATCAGTGCCTTGTTCTTAAATCAGTGCATTTAGTCAGTGCCTGGCCACAATGAGCAGCAATTATCTATTGTTATTATTGATGCTAATGTGTGTAAACAACACTCCTGATCACCTACTATGTATCAGCACCGTCTCTGGTAGTGGGAAGACACTGACAAGAAAAAGCTGGAGTTTCCTGCTCTTAAGGAGCTTCCGTTCAAGTGAAAAGAGATAGTAAATAAGCAAGAAATCCTCCAGCGCAAGGTTAACTGTTCTGCAGGGAATTAAAGCAGTGATAGAGTGATAGAGAGATAATGATGCAATAGAGTGATGAGATAGATACTTAAGTCTGGCCACTTCTTTAGAAGGCAGGTGAGCCTCAGGCTGAGATGCGAAAAACAGGATGGCACCAATGATGAAATGTCCTGGGCAACCTACAGGCAGGCACAGGAAGTAGCGAGTGCAAAGGCCCAGAAGTAGAAGCAAGTTGGGCATGGTTAGAGCAAGGTCCATATGTTTGAGGGACACACAAAAGACTGAGATGGTGCGAGTCCAGTGGGAGACCATGGTGGACAGATAAGAGATGAGTTTGGGACAGTAGAGAAGAGACACTGTAGGATTTTTGTAAGCAAACTGAAGAGTTTGGATCATAATTTAAATGGGATAGAGGGGCTCCTGGGTGACTCATTCAGTTAAGTACCCAACTCTTGGTTTTGTCTCAGGTCATGATCTCATGGTTCATGGGTTCCAGCCCTGTGTCCGGCTCCACTCTGACAACATGGAGCCTGCTTGAGATTCTCTTTCTCCCTCTCTCTCTGCCCATTCCCAAGTCATGCGTGTGCAAACATGCACTCACGCTCTCTCTCCTAAAATAAAGAAATAAACATAAAAAAGGGGATAGAAATCAACAGAAGGATTTTAAGCTAAAGAGAGATATTATCTGAAATAAGCTTTTAAAAGTTCACCTGGATAATTTCATAAAACTTTTAAAGAACAATACCATCCTACTTTATCTGTCAGAAAATTAAGGACACAGGAACACTTCCCGATTTATCATGTAAGGCTGGTATTATCCTAACGACAAAGCCAGACAGACATCATAAGAAAACTAATATCCACACAAATGTAGATGTAAAAATCCTTAACAAAATATTAGCAATCTGAATCTAACAGCATATCTTTAAGTACTTTTCCTCTGACCCTTCACCAGCAGCCTTCCAGAACTCTCTGTCCTAGTGCCACTCATGGTCCAAATCCAATACAGAGCCTATTAAATCCCTAACACTTGTAAAGAAAAATGCATTTGATAAAATGCAACACCCATTCATGATTTAAAAAAAAAAAAAACCTTTTCAATAAATTGATGAGACTTCCTCAGTCTGAAAAAGGATATCTGTAAAAAACCTCTCGCTAACCTCATACTTGATATGAACTTGTTTGGCTCACCCCTGAGACCAGGAACAAGGCAACCCCTCTCATTTCCCACTGTACTAAAGGTTCTAGCTACTGCAAGGAGCCAATAAAAAGAAAGAAAACACACCCAGATTGGAAAGGACAAAGTAAAACTGTCTTTCTTAACAAATGACATGATTCTTATGCAGACAATCCTAAGGGATATATCAAAAAACAAACATCAACAAACAAAACAAAACCACTTCCATTAATAAATTCAATGACAAAAAATCCAGCTTTAAAATGAACAAAGGATGAAAATAAACATTTCACGAAAAAAGGATATTTGCATAGCTAATAAGGACCTGAAAATATGCTGAACAACCCAAGTCATTAAAGAAATGCAAATTAAGGGGCGCCTGGGTGGCTCAGTCAGTTTAAGTGCCTGACTTTGGCTCAGGTCATGATCTCACAGTTCTTGGGTTCCGGCCCTGCATCGGACTCTGTGCTGACAGCTAGCTCAGAGCCTGGAGCCTGTTTCAGATTCTGTGTCTCGCTCTCTCTCTGACCCTCCCCTGCTCACGCTGTCTCTCTCTCTCTCTCTCAGAAATAAATAAAACATTAAAAATAAAAAGAAATGCAAATTAAAACTAAAATGAGCGAACTGGTGCAGCCAATCGGGGAAACAGTATGGAAGTTCCTCAACAAGTTAAAAATAGCACTACCCCACCACTCAGCAATTGCACTACTGAGTATTTACACAAAGGATACGAAAGCATTTTTTTTCTTTTATAGTTTATTGTCAAGTTGGTTTCCATACAACACCCAGTGCTCATCCCAACGAGTGCCCTCCTCCATGCCCATCACCCCCCCTCCCCTCTCCCCCACCCCCATCAGCCCTCATTTTGTTCTCAGCATTCAAGAGTCTCTCATGGTTTGCCTCCCTCCCTCTCCCCAACTATTTTTCCTCCCCCTCCCCCATGGTCCTCCGTTAAGTTCCTCCTAACCCACCTATATGTGCAAACATATGGTATCTGTCCTTCTCTGCCTGACTTATTTTGCTCAGCATAACACCCTCAAATTCCATCCATGTTGCTACAAATGGCCAGATTTCATTCTTTCTCATTATCATGTAGTATTCCATTGTATAGATAAACCACATCTTCTCGATCCTTTCGTCAATCGATGGACACTTAGGCTCTTTCCATGTTTTGGCTATTGTTGAGAGTGCTGCTATGAACATTGGGGTACATGTGCCCTATACATCAGCACTCCTGAGGATAATATGAAAGTATTGATTCAAATGGATACCTGCACCCCCAATGTTTATAGCAGCATTATTTACAACAGCCAAATTATGGAAACAGACCAAGTGTTCATTGACTGATGAATGAATAACGTAGTAGTATATACATACATACATACATATACATACATATATATATATATAATGGAATATTACTCAGCTACAAAAAGAATGAAATCTTGCCATTGCAATGACGTGAATGGAGCTAGAGTGTATTGTGCTAAGTGAAATAAGTCAGTGAGAGACAAATATCATAGGATTTCACTCATATGTGGAATTTAAGAAACAAAACAAACGAACATGGCAGAGAGGGGAGAGGAAGAGAGGCAAACCAAGAAACAGACTCTTAACTACAGAGAACAAATTAATGGTTACCAGAGGGCAGGAGGGTAGGGAGATGGTGAAATGGGTGATGGGGATTAAGGAGGGCACTTGTTGTAATGAGCACCAAGTGTTGTATAGTGTTGAATCACTAAATTCTATACCTGAAACTAACATTACACTATATGTAAGCTAACTGAAATTTAACTAAAACCTCAGGGGAAAAAAAACTAAAAAGAGATACCATTAGATACCTATAGAGCTGTCAAAAACACTGACAATATCAAGTTTTGGCAAAGATATGCAGAAACTGGAACCCTCATACATTGCAAGTGGGAACATAAGATAGCACAGTCACTTTGGAAAATATTTTGGCAATTTCATAAAAGCTAATCATGCACTTACTATACAACCCAGCAATTCTACTCCTAAATATTTACCCCAAAGAAATGAAAACATGTCCACATGAAAATCTGTAATTTTTATATATAGTATTATTTTTATAGCATTACTCATGATAGCTAAAAACTGAAAATAATAAAACTGTCCATCAACTAGTGAAGAGATCATCAAAATGTGAAATGTGTATTTCAGCATGAGACTGCAAAGGATCAGAGTAAAAGAAACATCAGTTAGCAGTCTGTTTGCACTGGTCTAAGTTGAAGGGGATCGTGGCTTCAACCAGCACAGTAGCAGTGGAGATGGTAAGAACTGGTGGGATTCTGGACACATTGGCCTGAAAGAGTTGACAAGACTGCTCATGGTTTAAACATGCAATGAGGAAAGAGAAAGGTAGAGAGGAACTGTGCTGTGATGGTAGTTGTGTTATATTTTGCAGTTAAATTCTGACGTATCCCCAGCACCCAATGTCGAGGGGTTTAGCCTCTATGTGAGTGGAGAGATGGGATGCTGGGAGGAAGGACTTTTTGTTTCAGTGCAGATCCTGTGGTCTGATTTCACCAAATCACAATTGCTAAAGATTAGGCCATGTTATATGCATTTTGGCAAATTCCCTCAGATGATTCAGAAGTACTGCAAGGTTTGTAAACTACTTTGCTACAGACATTATTTTAATTTATTGTTGTGTTTGTTTTTATATATGTTGCATATAGCATACATAAGTCATATACATTTACTTGGGTCTTCTTCAATTTCTTTCCTCAGTGTATTATAGTTTTCAATATACACGTCTTTCACCTGCTTAGTTAAATTTATTCCTCAGTGCCTTATCATTTTTGATGTAATTGTATATAGGATTGTTTTCTTCATTTCTCTTTCTGATAGTTGCTTCTTAGTGTAGAGAAATGCAACAGGCTTCTGTATATTGATTTTGTATCCTGCAATTTTACCAAATTCAATTATTATTTCTAAAAGGTTTTTTTGATAGGTTCTTTAGGGTTTTCTTTATATAATACTATGTTATTTGCAAATAGTGGAACTTTTACTTCTTCCTTTCTAGTTTGGATTCCTTTCCTCCCCTAACTGTTCTGGTTAGGACTTTCAATACTATGTTAAATAGAAGTGGTAAATGTGGGCATCCTTGTGTTGTTGCTGATCTTAGAGGAAATGTTCTCAGCTTTTCACCACTGATTATGCTCTTTGCTCTGGGCTTGTCATATACGGCCTTTATTAGGTTAAAATATGTTCCCTCTACACCCACTTCGTTGAGAGTTTTTACCATAAATGAATGTTGAATTTTGTCAAAAGCTTTTTCTGCATTTATTGAGGTGATATGATTTTTTTTTATCCTTCATTTTGTTAATGTGGTGTATCATATTCACTGATTTTGGATACTGAACACATTCTTGCATTCATGGAATGAATCCCACTTTATCATGGTGGGATGGACTTTTTTAATGGGTTATTAAATTCATTTTGCTAATACTTTGCGGAGGAGTTTTGCATCTATATTCATCAGGAATATTGGCCTGTAATTTTCTTTTCTAGTGTCCCCCTTGTCTGTGGCCAGGGTAATTCTGGGTTCATCAAAAGAGTTCCCTCCTCTTTTATTTCTTGCAAGTTTGAGAAAGATAAGTATTAATACTTCCTTTTTTTTTTTTTTTTTTTTTTTTTTTTTTAGTATTAATTCTTCCTTGAATGTTTGGTAGGACTCACCAGGGAAACCATCTGGTTCTGGACTTTGGATGGGAAGTTTTTGATCACTGATTCAATCTTCTCACTAGTAATTTGCCTGTTCAGATTTCCTATTTTGTTATGATTAATTCTTGGTAGGTTGTATATCTCTAGGAATATATCCATTTCTTCTAGGTTGTCCAATTTGTTGCCATACAATTGTTCATAGGAGTCTCATGATCCTTTATATTTCTGTGGTATCAGATTGTAATTTCTCTTTCATTTCTGATTTTATTTTTTTGAGTTCTCTTTTTTTCTTGGTGAGTCTAGCTAAAGGGTTGTCAATTTTGGTTGTCTTTTCAAAGACCCAGCTCTCAGTTTCATTGATCTTTTTTTTAAAAAAAAATTTTAAACGTTTTATTTATTTCTGAGAGAGAGAGAGAGACAGCATGAGCAGGGGAGGGTCAGAGAGATAGGGAGACACAGAATCCGAAGTAGGCTCCAGGCTCCAAGCTGGCAGTCAGCACAGAGCCCGACACAGGGCTCGAACCCATGAACCATGAGATCATGACCTAAGCCAAAGCTGGAGACTTAACTGAATGAGCCACCCAGGCGCCCCTCATTGATCTCTATTGTCTTTTTAGTATCTATTTCATTTATTTCCACTGTGTTCTTCTTTTTCTAATTCCCTGAGGTGTAAAGTTATAGGTTGTTTGGGATTTTCTTGTTCTTGGAGTAGGCATATATTGCTATATATCCTCCCTCTTGAAATTGCTTTTGCTGCATTCCACATACATTTTGTTGTATTTCCATTCCTTTGTCTCAAGATATTTTTTGTTTTCTCTTTTGATTTCTTCTTTGATTCATTGGTTGGTCAGTAGTATGCTGTTTAATCTCCACATATTTATGAATTTTACAGTTATCTTCATGCAATTAATTTCTAGTTTCATGCCATTGTGGTCAGAAAAGATGCTTAATACAATTTCAGTCCTCTTAAATTTACTGAGACTTGTTTTGTGGCCTATCATGTGATCTATCCTGGAGAATGTTCTGTGTGCACTTGAGAAGAATGTGTATTCTGTTGCTTTTGGTTGGAATGTTCTGTATATACCTACTAAGTCCATCTGGCCTAATGTATAGTTTAATGCCAATGTTTCTTCATTGATTTATGTCTAGATGACATTGATGTATGTGAAGTATTAAAATCTCCTAATATTATTGTATTGCTCTAAATTTCTCCCTTTACGTCTGTTAATATTTGTTTTCTATATTTAGGCACTTTATGTTGGGTGCATGAGGATTTACAAATGTTATATCCTGTTGTTGGACTGACACCTTTATCATTACGTAATGCCCATTTTTGTCTCTTATTTCAGCCTTTGTTTTAAAGTCGACTCCGGCTTTCTTTTGGTTTCCATTTTCATGGAATATCTTTTTCCATCTCTTCACTTAAGTGTATGGATCTTAACACCTGAAGTGAGTCTCTTGTAGGCAATATACAAATCCGTTTTTCTTTCTTTCTTTCTTTTATCCCTTCAGCCACCCCATGTCTTTTGATTGGAAAATTTAGTCCATCTACACAAGTAATCATTAATAGTTATGTATGTATTGCCATTTTGGTAATTTTTTATTGACTATTTTGGTAGCTCTTCTCTGTTCCTTTCTTCTTGTCTTGCTTTTTTCCTTTGTGGTTTGATGACTTTCTTGACTGGTATACTTATATCCTTTATTTTTTCTATATTTACTGTAGATTTTTTGCTCATAACCATGATGAGGCTTACATATAACCACTTATAACTATAATACTCTATTTTAAATTGATAATAATTTAAGTTTGATCTTATTCTAAATTTTTACTACTTTTGTCTTTTAAACTTCATACTAGCTATAGAAGTGACTAACACTATCATTGCTATATATTTATCTTTTCAGTGAGATTTGCTCTTTAATATATTTCAAGTTACCAATTAGTGCCCTTTCTGTTCAGCTTAAAGTTGTCCTTTAACATTTCTTGAAAAACCAGTGCAGTAGTGAGGAGCTACTTTAGCATTTGCTTGTCTGGAAAATATTTTTCCTTCAATTCTGAATGATAAATTTTCTGGGTAGAGTATTCTTGGTTGGAACTCTTTTCTCTAAGCACTTTGAATATATCATGTCACCCCTGGCCTGCAACATACTTGATGAAAAATCTGCTGATAGTCTTATGGCAGTTCTTTTGTATGTAATAAGTTGCTTCTCTCTTGTTGCCTTTAAGAGTCTCTCCTNGGATGAGCACTGGATGTTATGTGGAAACTAATTTGACAATAAACTATTTGTAAATAAAATAAAATAATAAAAAAAAAAGAGTCTTTCCTTGTCTTTAACTTCTGACATTTTAATTATATTGTGTCCCAGTGTGTGTCTCTTTGGGTTCATCTTATGTGGAACTCTCTGTGCTTCCTGAATCTGGATATCTGTTTTCTTCTCCAAGTTAGGGAAATTTTCTGTCATTATTTCTTCAAACAAAATTTCTGCCCCCTTTTCTCTCTTCTCCTTCTAAGAGCCCTATGATGTGAATGTTAGTCTGTTTGATGTTGTCCCTAAGCAACTTAAGCCATCTTCAGTTTTTTCATTCTTGCTTTCGTTTTGCTGTTCTGATTAGGTGGGTTCCACTACCTTGTTCTTGAGTTGACTGATCCTTTCTTTTACTTCATCCAGGCTGCTGTTGAACCCTTCTAGACTATTTTTTAGTTTAGTTATTGTGTTCTTCCGCTCTGTGGCTTCTATTTGATATTTTCTTCTATTCTCTATCTTTTCACTGAAGTTCTCATTGTGTGTATCCATTCTTCCCCCCAGTTTGGTAATACATTATGATCAGCACTTTGAACTCTTTGTCAAGTAAATTACTTATCTCTCCTCCATTAAGTTTTGTTTTTCCTGTGGTTTTATCATGTTCTTTCATTTGGAACATATTCTTCTGTTTCTTCATTTTGCTTGACTCTCTGTGTTGGTTTCTGTACAGTAGATGAAACAGCCATCTCTCTCAGTCTTGAAGGGGTGACCCTGTGTAGAAGATGAATCTTGATGTTCAACCATGGCCCAGATCTTTGTCATCTCTCCAATCTTTGTGCATGTCCAAGCAGCCTATTATATTTTAACGACTCCCAGTATTTGAGGATATGCCAAAACCTGTCCCTGACCCTAAAGGGAGAATCTTAGCACCTAGATTCAGGCTATTGGGAAGCCAGACCCTCAAGCAGCAACTTTTAAAAGCATGCAAATATAGGGGCACAAGGGTGGTTCAGTCAGTTAAGTGACCAACTTTGGCTCAGGTCAGGATTTCACAGTTCATGGGTTCAAGCCCCACATTGGGCTCTGTGGTGACAGCTCAGAGCTTGGTGCCTGCTTCAAATTCTGTATCCCCCTCTCTCCTTCTCTCTCTCTGCCCCTCCCCCACTTGTGCTCTGTCTCTGTCTCTCAGAAATAAAGACATGTAAAAAAAATTTAAGTATGAAAATATGTATAGTCCTATGGGACTACAAGCATAAGCCCTGATGGCCAGGTCATCTGAAAGTATTCCCTGAGTGGTAGTCACAAAAATTGAAGCTCCAGAAGAGTGTATAGGCTCTTTTTTGGGAGATACTAGCAAGCTGGAGCAAGAGAGAGGGAGAGTGCCAAGATGGCATCCACATCCTACATTCCCTGAGTGCAACCCCATTGCCCACTAAAGGTGTGCTAAACCTGCAGCCTGCCCCTCAGACCAAAGCTCCTGGACAAGCTGAGTGGCTTCCTCCACAAAAAACTGGAAGGGAAGTTGTGCCTCAGTTTGCCATCTACACAGTGCCCTGGGGGTAATAACCTGCCAAGAACTTTCTGATTGCCATAGTCCTGTGGGACCCAGGAATGTAAGGCCCCATCACCACCAGATCAGAGCAACCAAGGGGCATCCCTTGGGTGGTAGCTGCAAAAATCAGGGTACCAGCTACATGTAAAGCTTTCCCCCAGAAGACACTGGTGCTCTGGAGCACAGCAAAGGGAGAGCATATAGTTTCCACCCTTGTGAGGTCTGGAAAGGATTATGATTAGCTCCTAGATGTGTTTTAAATAGGGAGTGTACCCCTCAAGCCACAGCTATGATAATAAGCTAATAGTCATCTTTCCAAGAAAGATCAGTTTTTGGGTCCATTGGTTTCTGGTGTGCCCTGGGATGGTAGCTGTTTAAGCAGTCTTTATCCTTTTGTTACAGTTCTGTGAGACCCACAAGCATAAGCTACACTGGCCAAGTGATGTAGAGGTATCCCCTAGTAGCAGCTACAAAAATCAAGGTGCCAGACAGGGTATGAGCTCCTTTCTAGGTGACACTGATTATTACAGTCCCATAGGACCTGGAAGGTAAGCTCCCCTGGCCTCCAAAGCTGGATAGTCAAGAAGCATCCTCTGGGTGGCAGCCACAAAGATTGGGGCACCAGATACGTGAAAGAGCTTCCTTCCTTTGGAGATACTGATGCTCTGGAGCATAGCAAAGGGAGAGCTCAAAGATGTACCTGCCAGACCCCATCCCTAGAGAGTATTCCAGCAGGCTCCTAGATGTATGTTTTAAAGAGATGCCTATCCCTCAGGCTGGCACTTTAATATAAGCAGGGTAGCCTCCTTCACTTCACAAATTTTGGGCATGATTGACTACTTCTGAGCTGAGCCCTGGGGCAGCTAAGTCCTTTGTTCACAAAGAAGAGAGTATTTGTATTTATTTACTTATTTTTTAATGTTTATTTATTTTTGAGAGAGAGAAGAGGCAAAGTGCAAGCAGGGGAGAGGCAGAGATAGAGAGGGAGACACAGAGCTCTAAGCAGGCTCTAGGCTCTGAGCTGTCTACACAGAACCCTAGGCAGGGCTCTAACTCACCAACGGTGAGATCATGACCTGAGCCCAAGTCAGAGCTTAACTGACTGAGCCGCTCAGGTGCCCCAAGCAAAGATTGTTTTTAAACTTTAATTTGACTTTTTAAAAGATTGATTGAGGGGCGGCACCTGGGTGGCTCAGTCAGTTAAGAGCCAGCCTCTGCTCAGGTGATGATCTCATGGTTCATGAGTTCTAGCCCCATGCATTGAGCTCTGGGCTGACAGCTCAGAGCCTGAAGCTTGCTTCAGATTCTGTGTGTGTCTCTCTCTCTCTGCCCCTCCCCTGGTCTCTCTCTCTTCTCTCTCTCTCTCTCTCTCTTAAAAATAAAATAGGGGAGCTTGGGTGACTCAGTCGGTTAAGCAGCCAACTTCGGCTCATGATCTCACAGTTTGTGAGTTGGAGCCAGATGTCGGGCTCTGTGCTGACAGCTCAGAGCCTGGAGCCTGCTTCAGATTCTGTGTCTCCCTCTCTTTCTGCCCCTCCCCTGCTCACACTCTGTCACTTAAAAACAAATAAACGTTAAGATTTTTTTAAAAAATAAAAAATAAATAAAATAAACATTTAAAATTGAAAAAAAAAAAGATTGATCAGATGTGGGGCACCTGGGTGGCTTAGTCGTGTAAGCATCCAGCTCTTGGTTTCAGTTCAGGTCATGATCTCACGGTTTGAGTTTGAGCCGTGCATTGGTCTCCGCACTGGCAATGAAGAGCCTGCTTGGGACCCTCTCTCTCTCTGCCCTTTCCTCACTTGTGCACGCATGCGTGTGCTTGAGCACTCTCTCCCTCTCTCAAGATAAATAAACTTTAATAAAAGATTGATCAGATATAAACATTAGGTAGCAGAGTCCTGGGAAATTTGTAAGAAGCCAAATTGCATGGAAATCTCTAGATATCTTTTATTTCTATGGATTTGAAATCTCCCATTATTCTATGTGATATAAAGCATTCCTAAACCTGTAAAATGAAGAATTTGAAGGTAAGAATGTTTGAGAGGTTCCTGGCTGGCTCAGTCTGTGAAGTGTGCAATTCTTGATCTCAGGGTTGTGGGTTTGAGCCCCATGTTGGGCATAGAGATTATTTTAAAAATGTTTGAAAACTTAATACTCCCTTCTTCCCATTTTAGCCATGGTAATTCTAACCACCGCCACCCCCACTCCAGGTTTCCCATCTCAGCAACATCTAAAAACCCTGAAGCATCCTGATTTGGGTTTTTCACACCTGTATGCCTATGCTGTCAGCAAATCCTGTTGGTGAGCCCTTAATGTTGTCTTCCTAGTCTGACTTCCCCCTTCCCCCCAACAGTGTTTTCTAAACCACTGTCATCTCTTTCCTGCATCTGGGTCTAGCACCCACTTGCTCTGTGACCCAAAAAAGGAGGGGTTGGAACAGCTAACCTCTAAGGTCCCCGTTACTACTAAGAGTTTGGTCTAACTTATAGAAGGGAGTAAACTGAGCTCACTATGTCCCAGTTGATCTACCTTTATTATTTCATTTCATCCTCATACCAGCCTCGTGAGGCAGGTATATTCTTCCCCCTTTGAAGAGATGAGGCCATTGACACTCAGACATTGCTGACTGCCCACCCAGGGCTGTTCTCCCTTGCCTCCTTGTTAACAGCCTGACTTCATTGAGCAGTGACATTGAGCCCAGCTCACAGTGACTCAGTGAATCAGAACTAGTAAAAGCCAGTTTGGGTAGCCATATTCCACTTTACCCATGATTGCTACCGACATGGACACAAGATATATAAGGGAAAGTCTGCTGAGAGTTCCTAGGAAGGTGTTTTCTCCCTGATGAAAGAGGAGAACCCCTTCATGCCTTGTCGCTGTTGCTTCATGCTTTGGATATTATCAGGAGAAGAGGTGTGCCCGGCAGGTTTGTCAGTCTTGTGGCAGTCATGAAGTGGGGGAATGGGATGTGCCTGAGGATGGAAGAAGGAAAAGATGAGAAAGGTTTAGTCCTTGAGGGTCTCACTGAGCCTGGTACTGACTACCTCTGAGCTTCTTCTCAAGGAAACCATAATGTCCTTCTAAATTAAGCCAGGCTAGCTGAGAATCCTGTTGCATGGAACCCAAAGTGTCCTAACACAGAAATAACTCACCTGAGGACATGCAGCCAGGAAGTGGCAGCACAAGGCTGCGAAGCCACCTGTCGGTCCATAAAGCCAGAGTGGACAGACTCTTGCCTCTGCCCCACGCCTAGTTTAATTCCAACTCTACATCCCTTGAATTGCATGGGCTTAAACAAGCATGCTAGCATTTATCCTCTGCCACAGCTGCTACTGAACCCTGATCTGAACACAGCTGCCCTCCTCCCCCTTCTCAGTGGGGCTTCCTGAATGTCATGCCTGTCACGCCAGGTTCCCCCTCAGCACTGTGGAGACAGTCGTCAGATGAATACACAATGAAACTCATAGGAAGCCACTGGCATCCTCACTCATCTGCCTTCAGAACACCCCCTTCATTTGACTATGCTTATGTCTGGAGCTTGGTTGACTCCATTTGGCCTGTTTTCAGGAGTTAAGTCTCAACAGGTAGATCCTTTACCCAAATGAGCATGTTTATATCAGAGGCCTCAGAAATCAAGCCACTCATTATTGTACTGGACTCAGAGAGCTTGGTGGGGGAACTATAATTGGAATCGTTATTATACTGGATTCAGAAGGTTTGGGGGGGAGGTGCTATAATTGGAATGTCCTCTCTTCCCACTCCTGGCCTACCCCTGCACCAGAATAAGTTGACCTATAGATGTTCAAGCAGATAGTTCCAAGAGATGCCAAAAGGTTGAGCTACCCTCCAATGTCTTTCCTACTTACCTGCTCCACAGTGAGAAATTCCTACCCTTATACCTAGGAAACAGAGTATTTCCAGAGTGTATCTTTTGTAAAACAAATATATTGCTTAGAAGGGATAGCACGTCATCTCCCTTGCTATACATAAGACTCTCATATATTGCCTCCATTTATGTGGACATAAAACCCATCTCGATTTGGAACTATGTACTTTTTAAATATGACTTATTATTATCTGTTTCTCTTTCTCATATTCTGTGAGCTTTATGAGTGTGAGGGGCCTCATTTGTGTTTACTTGCTACTGGAGTCTGAACATCTAGGATGCCACTTGGCATTTAATAGGTATTTAATAAATCTAGATGGAAAGAACAAATGAACTGAAGCACAAGAGGGAGTGAAAAGAGAGTAAGAAAGTGGAGATAAGTATAAATAATTCTTTTAAGGAAAGAGAAAAAGAGACAATAGTTGGTAAAGTGGGGCACAGAGAGAAGGGAGATTGTTGTTTATGGCAGACTGGGAAGAAGGGGATGTAGGGAAGTAAGACTTTCAGATCCACGCTGTCCACTGCCAACTCTGGGTGGCATAATTTGTGTCACATTGGATGTGATTGGCACCTCCTATGGCTGTACAATGCAGTGGCCCATTTATGTATGATAGAAGTAATTAACTGATGGAGAAGACAGGGCAGAATAGAGAGCATAGGCTGGCTTTAATGGGGCGTTATCCTTTGAGACTGGGCATATGAATACATTAGGGGTAAAGTGGGAGGCAGGAAATTAGGGCAGTTCTTGCCCAATGTAAGACATTTTTTGTTTTGGTCATATAGGAGATAAAGCCATCCAACTATGAGAGAATTGGAGCTGTGTGAAAGGCTTAAGGAAATTAATGAGGGTTTGGAAGAGAAGAGAGAGTGGACTAAAGACAAGTAAAAGGATGTAACTAAACCACAAGGAATGTTCTAGGGATCACAGTCCTATTCTGGCACCAATACAGGAATGGGAGATCTGGGGTCACCCAAGAGAAAGAAGAGAAGACTGGGAAATATGGTGGGAGTAGGGGAGGAAGTGGTCAAGGCTGGAGCGATGTCTTCAATGCACAGCCTCTAATTGACAAATGTTTGTAAAACTCATTAAGTAAGTTGTCTAGACCCAGGAAACATATTCCTATTGGAACTACAGTTTACAATGGTTTGATTCTCCAGCCAGTAGCCTGTCAAAGTCCATATTCTTCAGAGTCCCTGAAGTCATGAACTAATGCTGTATTAATCCTTCAATGTCATCTCCTACTATTAGCTAATTATAACCTTTCTATGGGAAAATGCATTCCGGGTTACAGATCTGTAGACCAGGAACACCTCTCCTTACCACCATCCATCTCTGAGGCTCTCCCCTAGTTTCTCTGTCCAACACGTGGTCAGAGTTCAGAGCCAGCCTCTTCAGTGGGACCAAAACTCTATACACCATCATTAGTTGCAAAACTTTATACACCATTGTTAGCTGCATTTACTGAATCAGGCACTGGACCCATATGCATTTGGATCCAGGAGTTCCCCTAGGAAACCCAAATTCCACACTCCTGGCAGTCCCACCACTTGTGCTTGGGGGAAGGCCGTGTTAGGGAAGGGCACATTCTCAGACAAGTCTCCCTCTGATGGAGCAGTCATTCCTGGTCATAACACTTCACCACTGAAAGGGCCTTGAGACTTTGACTCAGCAGATCTATTTCTAGGACTATATCTGGTTGAAATGCCTGCAAAAAGGTGCAAAAATAATGCTCAAAGCTGTTCACTGTAGCATTTTTTGTAATTTTTAAAAGGTAGAAACAATGCAAACATTCGTCTGGGGGAGAATGGGTAAATTAACTGTGGTATCCTTGTCCCACCATATGGTGGGCCACCATGTGACCTTTAGAAGGATATGGTAGATGGAATACTACATGGCAATGAGAAACAATGAAATCTGGCCATGTGTAGCAACGTGGATGGACCTTGAGGGTGTTATGCTGAGCGAAATAAGTCAGGCAGAGAAGGACAAATATCACATGTTTGCACGTATAGGAGGATTAGGAGGAACTTAACTGAGGAACAAGGGGGAGAAGAAGGGGGGAAATGGTGGGGGAAAGGGAGAGAGGCAAACCATGAGAGACTCTTGAATGCTGACAAAAACTGAGAACTGATGGATGGAGGGGGGAGGGGGGATGGGCATGGAGGAGGGCACTTGTGGGGATGAGCACTGGGTGTTATGTGGAAACTAATTTGACATTAAACTATTTGTAAAAAAAAAAAAGAAGGATATGGTAGATCTACAAGTATTAACATAGTATATGACTGATATATTCATGATACAGAGTTGATTTTAAAAAGGAGATTACAAACAGTGTTATATGAAGTTAGATACAGCTTTATAACAAAACATACCCATGTTAAAATATATATGTATATGCATGATTTACAAATCTACCTATTAAAAATGAACATCTCATCATTAACAGTGGTTACCTCTAGGGGACGGATTCAAGTAAGGGGCTGGAAGAGAAATGGAACTTTCATACTCTACTTCATATGTTACAGAATTGGCAGAACTTTTTTTTACAATGAACATGTATTATTTCTATGATAAAAACAGCATTTGAACTAATTTTTAAAGGATATTAGACATTGTAAATATGTCAGTGCACCACAAATTAATCTATAAATAGAATGTTTTTCCAATGAAAATACCACAAAGGCTTTGTTTGGGAATATAACCAGCTGATTCTAAAGTTCATATGGAAAAATAAACATACTGGAATAACCAGAAATTTTATGAAGAACAAGAGAAATGAGAGGAGACAAAACCTAGGTATTAAAATGCACTATCAGGGGCCTCTGGGTGGCTCACTTGGTTAAGCATCTGACTCTTGGTTTTGGTTTGGTCATGATCTCATGATTCCTGAGATTGAGCCCTGTAAGGGGGCTCCATGCTGTCAGCTCAGAGCCTGCTTGGGATTCTTTCTCTCCCTCCCTCTTTGCCTCTCCCTCTCCCTCTCTCTCTCTCCATCTCTGTCTCTGTCTTTCTCTCTCTCAAAACAAATAAATGTTAAAATATATTATTTTTTTAATTTATTTGTTTTGAGAGAGAGACAGAGACAGAGTACATGAATGGGAGAAGAGAGAGAAAATCCAAGCAGGCTCCACACTGTCAGCACAGAGCCCAATGCAGGGCTCAAACTCATGAATCATGAGATCATGACCTGAGCTGAAACCACTTGTCAATGCTTAACTGAGTGAGCCACCCAGAAGCCTGTAAAAAGATTTATTTTTTAAAAATGTCCTATCAAAAATTAAACATAAAAATAACTAACTAAATAAGTAAATAAATAAAATGCATTATCAAAGCCACAATAATTAATAGAATTACCTGGGTAGTGGCCTGTGATTAGACAGGCAGCTCAATTCAATAGAAAAGATCCCCAAAATAGACACAAATACTTATGAAAATTTGTTAATGGATAAAGATGGCACTCCAAACCAGTGAGGACAACTCCTTCATGACATGGTATCGGGACAACTAGGTTACCAGCTTTGAGGGAGAAAGAAAACTGAATCCCTCCTTTGATCCATATGCCTAATAATTTCCAGGTAAATCTAGATATGAACATCAAAGATAAAACCTGTAAAAGTATTAGAATAAAGTATGAGAGGCTATAAGAATATTTCACACTATAGGAATGGAGAGTGTGTTTCTAAGCAATATGCAAAGCCATAGAAAAAATCACTGATGTATTTGACTTGATAAAATTAAAAATTTTCTACATGGCAACAAATATCAAGAGCAAAGTAAAAACAGGCAAACTATAGACTGAAAAAAACACCTGCATAATAAATGTCAGGAGGTTAACTTCCTTAATATATACAGTGATTCTAAATTAACTTTTTAAAAGGTCAATGAACCAATAGAAAATGAGCAGAACTATGAATAGGAAATTCACATAAATATAAATACTGGGGCACCTGGGTGGCTCAGTTGGTTAAGCATCCAACTTGTGATTTCGGCTCAGGGCATGATCTCACGGTTCATGAAATCAAGCCCCATGCTTGGGGTTCTCCCTCCCTCTCTCTGCCCTCCCCGACATATGCTCTCTCAAGTGTATGCTCTCTCTCCTCTCTCTCAAAAATAAACTTAAACTATTTTATATATATACATACATATATATATATACACAAATGACTATACCTATATATGTATAGATATATATAGACACACACACACACACACACAAAGGGCTCATGACCACATAAAAAGATGGTCAACCTTGCATGAAACAGTATCATTTTTCATCTATTATCTTGATAAAGACCTTAAGTTCAGTAATAACGTTTTAGTAAGGCCATGAATAAGCAGAGACCCCTACGTGTCAGTGAGAAGGGGAACATCCTCTTTGGAAGGGCACTCGGCGGTACCAGAATACAATAGCCATCCATCCCTTGATACTGCATTCCACTTCTAAAAGTTCAGCCTTTAGATATGCATGTGTGCAAAGATGTACATCTAAAGACTATAGGAGCTAAGACAAGACACAACTAACCTACAGTCACTAGGGGAACTGGTTAAATAGACTGCAGTACACCCAGGTCAGGGAATGAAACATTACACAGCTCTAGGAAAGAATGAGGGAGTTTTATGTTTGCAAATATGGAATAATCTTCACACAATATTCTTTAGTGAAAAAGCAGTGAGCAAAGCAATGTGTGTAATATACTGTCATTTGTGGGCAAAGGGAGAGATGATATCTGTATTCATAGAGATTCTGGAAGCATGCATAAGAAAGCAGTTGCAGTGTTTGCGTCTGGGGAGAGAGACCAAGGACTACAAGTTTGGGGTAGAAGAGAAACTTACTGTGCCTACACTTTACTCAGACTATTTAAATTGTTTCCCAAGCACATTCATTCATTTTTCAGCTAAACAAAGAAAATGTCTTAAAATACAGCAGGAGAGATCATTAACTAAGTCCAAGCCTTCCATTCCACAAAGAAAAGGAAGCCCAGCCCATTCATGCATTTCCTCAACAGACGTTTTTGAGTGCCATATTAGGTTTCTATTGCTGCCTAGCAAATTACCACAAACTCAGTGGCTGAAAACAACACAAATTTATTCTTTTATAGTTCTTGAGATCAGAAATCTAAAACAAGGTGCCAGGTCTGTATTCCTTCTAGACCATCGAGAGGAGAATCAATTTCCTTGCCTTTCTCAATTTAAAGAGGCTGCCCACATTCCTTGGCTCATGGACTTTTCCAGCAAACTGCATCATTCTAGCCTTTGCTTCCCTCACTGAATCTCCTTCTCTGACTCTGCCCTCCTCTTCCCTTGCTTATGATGTGCCTCATGATTATGTTAATCCAGATAATCCAGGACAATTTCCCCATCTCAAAACCCTTAATCACATCAGCAAAGCCCAAAAGGCAAAAGGGCCAGGTAAGGTAAGATATTCCCCGGTTTTGGAGATTAGCACTTGGACATCTTTGGGGGTCCTTGTTCTGCCCACCACAAGTTCCTTCTGTGAGCAGCTGCCAATTGAGGATACAGCAGCAAAAACAGACACACAATTCCTGCCTCATGGAACTCACATTCCACTGGTGTCAGGGGAGATATGGAAGCAATATCCATAAGTAAAATGAGTAACATTAGATGGTGACTGGTGCTTTTGAGAGAGAGAGGGAGAGAGTAGGAAAGGGGTAAATCAGAGTTGGGACTTGGTGGAGGTGTTTTTAAACTAGGAAGCCCTCCCTGGGAAGAGGACATTGGTGGGAAGATGTGGAGGAGGTGAGGGAGAGGCCGTTCTGTCATCTGCAGGAAGAATGTTCCAGGTAGAAAGGACAGCAGATTCAAAGACCCTGTGGCTAGAGTGCATCTGCCACGTTCATGGAGAAGGTGATACATGTGGCTGGAGAAGGTAAGGGAGATGGTAAGAGAAGAGGCTAGAAAGTCAGAAGGGCACACAGGGTGCAGGGTCTTCCAGCCCCCTGCAAGGGCTACCTTTTCCTTGGAATGAGATGGAGCTTCTAGAGGAATTTCAGCAGAAACAGTAACAAAATCCATCTTTTAAAAATGTTTATTTATTTTGAGAGAGAGCGAGAGCATGCATGCATGAGTGAGTGGGGGGAGACGTGAGGGAGAGAATCTGTCAGCATAGAGCCACTCTTGGGGCTCAGTCCCATGAACCACGACATCATGACCCAAACTGAAATCAAGAGTCAGACGGTCATCCAATTGAGCCAGCCAGGTGCGTCAAAACAGGGACAGGATCCATATAACTAAAATTCTGTTCAAATGCAAGGGAGGAAGCCAGGAGGCTACTGCGGGAATCTGGGCATCAGACAGTTGGTAGTGTGTTCACAGCACTACCGGTGGAGGTGAAGAGAAGCGATTTGCTTTTATGATAGGACAGGATGTGACATATATGCTAGCCAGATTTACAGACAGATTGTTTGTGGGATGTGAGAGAAACTGGTAAGTCAAGAGTGATTCTAAGGATTTTGGCCTGAGCAGTTGGAAAGATGAAACTGCCATTATTAGAGAAGCAGGTTTTCAAGAGTAGTGGACTTGAGGGTGATTATTAGTTGAGTTTTGGAAATGTGAATTTGGAAATTCTATTGAATGTTGATGTGGAGCTGCTGAATGGGCAGCTGTGAATGCAAATCTCAAGTTCAGAAAAGAGGGCCAATCACAGATTAAAATGGGGGTCAGAGAAATGTCATTTAAAAACATGAGATTTCAGTTCGTGGGTTCAAGCCCCACACCGGGTTCTGTGCTGGCAGCTCAGAGCCTAGAGCCGGTTTCGGATTCTGTGTCTCCCTTTCTCTCTGCCCTTCGCCTGCTCATGTTCTGACTCTCTCTGCCTCAAAAATAAATAAACTATTAAGAATTTTAAAAAAATAAAAATAAAAACATGAGATTGAACAATGGGCCATCTGTTGTCAAAGCCAAAGCTTGAACCCAGATCCCCGTGCTCCTGCCCTTCTGCATTGGTGATATGAGGTAGAGACTGACTACATTCCTTATTTTTCCATTATAAAAGACCTAATTTCTATTTTTTAACAGAAAAGTATTTCATGTTCAGCTGATAGACTGAAACCCAGATAATAAACATCAAAAATGCAAAAGACCTATAATCCCACTAACTGTAAATAATCACTCTTAACCACCTGAAACATCTCCCTTTCAGACTCTTGCCCATGGAAAGGACACATGTTGCATGTTACAAAATGCCCAAAAAGGATTCATCGATTTAGCTTTTTTTTTTTTTTACCTTGTAAAGAAATATGAAAAAGGAAATGAAGGGCCGCTTGGGAAGCTCACCTGGTGAATATCCATCCATAAAATGGTCATCACCATCCCAAATGCAGGCTTTCTGCCCAGGGTGCTTCATTTGGCAGGAGGACAGCCAGTGCCTCATCCTGGGCTATGTGGGCACTCAGCTCTGCTGTCTGTTGAGCAGACAAGGGAGCCTGGTTTCCTCACATGCACCCCTGGCACCTGGTGATAAATACATAAATGGGCACTTGGCTGATACGATTGCCTTTTGTATAATATGCCTCACCGCCACAGAGCTCCTACCCTACACCATAGTTGAGTAAGTTAGAGGCTGTTTCTGTGGCAGCAGGAAATTTATTTCTTTACCCAAACTGTGAGGTTCAGGAAAGGTTATTGAGTAGCAGTTTCACAGTGGAAAGAGAAAATTGTCACAGACAAAAGAGGGGGAAAAACCCTTGGGAATTCATTTTGTCTTTTCAGCTCCCAGAACATCTTATTCAGACAGGAACTGTCACCTTTCTATTTCAGACCTGGTATGACACTCAGAACTAATGGCCTGCCTGCCTTTCTCCCAAATTTCTTTGAAAATGTGAGGCCCAAAGAGAGAGTCCCCAGGGAGCATCTGCTCCAAATACTAAATGGCAAAAGGGACAGAGGGTGTGGGGCAAAATTTGTTGGCTCTGTCTCCTGCACGCCCCCACCACCACACACACCTTCCCCACTCCCCGCCCCATCCCCTCCCAGCTGCTCCCACTGGGACAAGGCAAAACTGCACCATGACCACTGGGGCCCCACAGGGTTTTCCTCTCTTATGACAATGACTTTAGGACATTAAGTGTCACTCACCCCTGCCAAGAGCCCGGCACGTTGCCCTGGTAAAAGCATAAATTGTAGAGGCAACACAACTGTGTTCAAACCCTACCTTGAACAAGTTACACTCAGTCTCTCTCTGACTCCGTGTCCACACCCGCAAACTGGGGATGATAATACCCACCTTTCAGGTCTGTGGGGCAAGACTAAATAAGATGTCTGCAAAGCCTCTCCTCATATAGGGTCACAGCAAACATTACATTCCTTCCCTCCCCTTCACTGAGGCCAGCCTTGTTGATATAGTTTCCCCTTCTGAATCTTCCTTTTAGAGACCTTAGAAGGTCATCTGGTGACACGCTTCTCCGTTAGCATCTCCAATGTGTTCCAGAAAAGGAATCACACGTCATTACCTCGACATTTACAGTTGATACTAAAATAGATGTGATATGAAGTGCAAAGATTCAAAGTCACAGTTCGGGGCCTAAAAAGGGTTCAAAATAAAACTGACCTGGGGCAAGACGTTTAATTTGGGAGAATGTGAGTAACTCTCTTTGAGGAAGTATATAGAAGCTCTCCAAAGTTGCCTCAACAGCAAAGTCAGTAGGAGGGAGGCGTGTGGGTGGCCTACGTACAGAAAAGAAATTCCTGTCCTGTCGTCTGAGGGGTGTCCTAGGATTAGAACTGCTACTCTGGTCCAGGTGAGGTCGTCAGAAGATTGTGCACGTGGGTCTCGAGCGGAATGACCGAGCCCTGCTATTGTGAATGGTTTCCTCAGACAATCTTGTTGACACTTTACAGAGAGTCCTCCCCAGAGGAAATGGAAAAGCAGGAGATAAACGATCTCATCCTTTCCTACTCAGGCATCATGAGAAGACACACAGAGGACAGCAGTGGTGAATAAAAAACAATTTTGATTTAAAGTAAAGATCTATTTTTAAGATAATTCATACAAATGAGTATTAAATGCATAGGGTGCGACAGGTAAGATAGAGACCAGCTCCTGAACTTGGCGGGCTATGCCCCTGCATCCTTCCTCTGCTTGCTCCCTACCCATTGTCCTGCACTTCATTCACTCCCTCGAACACACGTGTCTCACACACTTGTGCACCTGCACAAAAACCCTTCATTCTTCCTATCTCAGCTCCAAGGGTGAATAGCGGTTGCATCCAAGGCCAGTCTTGGTGGATCCATCTCTCACACAAGTCATTGGTTTGGGTGTCGCCCTGAAACACAGTTGTGGCAAAGAGATGGAAGGGAAATGTGTTAAAGGGGAGAGAGGATTCAGGAAAGAATTTTCTTCACTGATTAAACAAACTGGCACATTAAACAAAAAATTCTTCTTATTCTGCCAGACATTGTCATACCTGTGTGTGAAACTTTGGAAGCATGGCAGTCATTTTGTGACAGAGAGGGTGATAAGCAGATGTGATGAGGACTGCAAAGTGGGAAGATGGAAAGAATGTGGGCTTTTGACATCGAGTTGCTGTACTAATAAGCACAGCAGCTGCCTTATTTCAGGACATCTTGCTAAGTAAGAGCATACATTTCCCTTACAGTTGTAGCCATCTTGGATTTATCCATTGCTACAAAAAGAATCCTGATACATGACTTGAAGTCAATTTTTAATCACATAAATTTTAGTAATATAAATAGTTGCAAGGCTAATTAGTCCCTCTCTAAATTTTCTAGTTTGTTTTTTGAGGGGGTGGGGGAAATTGAGGGCACAATGAGGGAGGGAAAGCCCAATCTTTCTTGTCTGTCTATAAACTAGTGTTTGCATTTCCCTGAATGTTCCTGAGGAGATGAACAGTTACTTTTCTACATTGTATTAGCATGTGTGTACGTCTGTGCTTTAAGATGAGGATACACTTGAATAATCACTTATAAAAGCTGAGGAGCTGAGGATGAAGGGAAAATGGGCTTTTTTGGTAAGAGGTTTTATGGGAATCTACACTTGAACAGTCAAGGCCCTCCCTCTGCCTGGCAAAAAAACACCTGACCAAAGTGTCTAGCCCACTCTGTTCAGTTAGTCAAGTGCCCTGGAAGAGGCTGCATCTACCTGGAAAAAGAGGTACATTTTTCCAATCTACACAAAAGTATCATAAGGGCTAGTGGTAGCCTATGGGAAATATTGTTTCAAGGCCAGTAACTAAGTGTGACATAGAGTTCATAGAACAAGAAAGAGGATCTATGTCCATATTTTGCCCAAGAATGTTCAAGAAGTCCAGAAGTAGGGAATTTGGCAATAGCAGAAGAGAGATCCTTGAAAGAGATGTTCTTGATAACTCCAGGAACATGCTAATGTTTCTTTAAATAGCTTTAAATATTTCATCATAGATCAGGTGTGATTACATATGTGCTAGTTAGTTCAAGTACCATCTCTAAGACTATCAGCTGTCCAAATCAAGAATATGTGTTTTAAGGATGATCACTTGTCTTTATATCAGGAGGGCCACAACAAGCGCTTCTGAAATCAGTATTTCCATCAATGCTTCAATTGTTAAAATAGTGAATGTCAGAAATTGCTTTTCAGAAAAAGAAGGAAGCATGCTCCTGCGAGTGACCAGCTCTTCCTCCAACTGCTTCCAGATAGTTCAATTTGGCAGCATACAAAGACCCTGACCTCATCTCCCAGGGACACATCAAATCTATACCTACATATACAGGAATTCCTCCTGAAGAAGACCCATGGGCTGAATGAACAGCTTCTTAACAACAAATGATAGAAAGACCACATAGAGAAAGGTAGGAGAGACTGAAACACAGTAAAAACAAGAATCCTATCCCTGACACAGTAACCTACAGTAAGAAGGAATATCACTAAGGGTCTGCATGTAGACTCACCTACCCTGGGACACAACAAAAAAGTTGCATTTTTTAAAGTATTTTTTAATGTTTATTTATTAATTTTGAAAGGGAGAGAGTGGGGGGGGCGGAGGAAGGGGCAGAGAGGGAGAGAGAATCCCAACCAGGCTGTGCACTGTCAGCACAGAGCCTGACATAGGGCTCCATCTCACAAACTGTGAGGTCATGACCTCACCAAGATCAAGAGTTAGACGCTTATGGACTAAACCACTCAGGTGCCCCAAAATAGCATTTCAAAAGACAACTAGACCATAAGTGAAAGAAATGGGCAGGAAAATGCTGGAACTCTCTCCAAGATCAGAAGCACCAGTGAGAACCATTTTTTACATTCCGCACTCTCCTCACCTTGATAATGTGGACAGGACCGGGACCAGGCACTCTAATTTATCTGTAAAGAATTCAAAGTAATGGTCATAAAGATGTTCACGTTGGGAGAAAAAAGAAAGACTATAGTGAGAACATCAACAAAGAGTTAAAAAATATAAGAAAGAGCCAATCAGAGCTGAAAAATATAATAAGTGAAATAAAAATAAATGCACTAGAGGTAATCAATAGCAGATTAGATGACACAGAAGAATGGATCAGTGATCTTAAAGACAAAGTAGTGGAAATTATCCAATTAGAACAGCAAAAGGAAAAAGGAATTTTTAAAAATGAGGGTAGTTTAAGGAACCTCTGAGACAGCATCAAGCATAATAACATTTGTATTGTGGGGGTTCCAGAAGAAGAGAAAGAAAGAGGCAGAAAATTTATTCAAAGAAATAAACAGCTGAAACTTCCCTAATCTGGGAAGGGAAGAGACATCTAGGACCAGAAAGTATGGAGTCACAAACAAGATGAACTAAAAGAGACCCACACCAAGGCATGCTATAATTAAGATGGCAAAAGTTAAAGATAAAATCTTAAACGCAGCAAGAGAAAAAGAAATTCACATACAAAAGAACCCTCATCAGACTATCAGCTGATTTTTCAGCAGAAATTTTGTAGCCCAGAAGGAAGTGGTAAAATATATGTAAAATGCTGAAAGGGAAAAACTTAAAACCAAGAACACTCTACTCTGCCAGACTATCTTTCAGAAATGAAAAAGAGAGAAAGAGCTTTCAAGAAAGCAAAAACTAAAGAGGTTCATCACCAATAAACTGGCCTTACAAGAAATGTTAAGGTATCTTCTAATGTCTTTTTGTAACTTTAAATGTTTATTTATTTTTGAGAATGAGAGAGATAGCATAAGCAGGGGGAAACGCAGAAAGAGAGGGAGACACAGAATCTGAAGTGGGCTCCAGGCTCCAAGCTGTCAGCACAGAGCCTGATGCGGGGCACAAACCCATGAACCATGAGATCATGACCTGAGCTAAAGTCCAATGTATAACCAACTGAGCCACCCAGGCACCCCTTAGGTATCTTCTTTAAGCAGAAAAGGACATAACTGAAATAAGAATATATACGTAAGAAAACAAATCTAATTGGTGAAAGGAAAATACATAGTAAGGCAGTTGATCAGTCACTTAAAAAGCTAGTATGAGGGGCGCTTGGGTGGCTCAATCGGTTAAATGTCTGACTTTGGCTCAGGTCATGATCTTGTGGTTCATGAGTTAGAGCCCCATGTCTGGCTCTGTGATGACAGCTCAGAGCCTGGAACCTGCTTCAGATTCTGTGTCTCCATCTCTCTCTTCCCCTTCCCCACTTACACTCTGTCTCTCTCTCTCTCAAAATAAATAAACATTTTTAAAAAATTTTAAAAGCTAGTACAAGGATGAAAATAGTAATATACATTACAACTATGCTAAGTAGTTAAGGGGTATATGAAATAAAAAGATATAAAATATGATGTGAAAAACCAAAAGTTAGGGGGAGTAAAGACGTAATGGTTTTATTTTTTTAATTAAAAAAAATTTTTTTTTAATTTCTGAGAGAGAGAGAGAGAGACAGCATGAGCAGGGGAGGGTCAGAGAGAAAGGGAGATACAAAATCTGAAACAAGCTCCAGGCTCTGAGCTGGCTGTCTGCACGGAGCCCATTGCGGGGCTCAAACCAACGAACCGTGAGATCATGACCTGAGCCGAAGTCGGGCGCTTAACTGACTGAGCCACCCACGTGCCCCAGATGTAATGTATTTAGAAAGCATTTGAACTTAGGCAACTATCAGCTTAAAACAGACTGCTACATATATAGGCCAATATATATGAACTTCATGGTAACCATAAGCAAAACCTCACAAGACACTCAGAAAATAAAGAGAAAAAATCCCAAACATAACATCAAGAAAGCCATCAAATCACAAGGGAAGACACCAAGAGAAGAAGAAGGGAACAGAAGAGAACCACAAAAAGAAGCAGAAAACAGTTAATAAAATGGTGACACCTATCACTAATTACATTATATGTGGGGCACCTGGGTGACTCAGTTAAGCGTCCTACTTCAGCTCAGGGCCTGCTCTCACAGTCCGTGGTTTCGAGCCCCGTGTCGGGCTCTGTGCTGACAGCTCAGAGCCTGGAGCCTATTTTAGATTCTGTGTCTCTCTCTCTTTCTGTCCCTCCCTCACTTACGCTCTGTCTCTCTCTCTCAAAAATAAACAAACGTTAAGACAATTTTAAATAATAATTAAATTAATGTAACTGGACCAAACACTCCAATCAAAAGACATAGAGTGGCTGAATGGATAAAAAAAAAAATCTATGTGCTATCTAGAAGAGATTCACTTCAGATCTAAAGACACACATAGATTAAAAGTAAAGAGATAGAAAAAGCNTTTTAGATTCTGTGTCTCTCTCTCTTTCTGTCCCTCCCTCACTTATGCTCTGTCTCTGTCTCAAAAATAAACAAACGTTAAGNTTAAATAATAATTAAATTAATGTAACTGGACCAAACACTCCAATCAAAAGACATAGAGTGGCTGAATGGATAAAAAAAAAAATCTATGTGCTATCTAGAAGAGATTCACTTCAGATCTAAAGACACACATAGATTAAAAGTAAAGAGATAGAAAAAGCTATTCAATGAAAATGGGAACAAAAAGAAAGCTGGAGTAGCAATATACTCATATCAGACAAAATAGAATTTAAAACAAAGACATTAAGTAAGGAAGGGAATTATGTAATGACACAGGGGTCAATTCCAAAAAGAGGATATAACATTCATAAATATTTGTATTTCCAACTTAGGAGTGCCTAAATACATAAAGCAAATATTGACAGACAATAAAGTGAAAAATTGACAGCAATTCAATAACAATAGGGGAAACTTATTAATGGACAGATCATCCAGAGAGACAATCAATAAGGAAACACTGACCTTAAATGACACATTAGACCAAATGGATTTAATAGATATATACAGAACATTTCAACCCAAAACTGCAGACTACACATTCTTATCAAGTGCACATGGAGCATTCCCCAGGCTATATCACGTTAGGCCACAAAATCAGTCTCCATAAATTCAGAAGATTGAAATCCTATCAAGCACCTTTTCCAACCAAAAGAATATGAAACTAGAAATCAATTAAAAGAAGAAAACTGGAAAAACACAAACATGGAGACTAAGGAACATGTAACTAAACAATCAATAGCTCAACAAAGAAATCACAGAGGAAATTAAAAAATACATTGAAACAAATGAAATTGGAAACACATGCTCCAAAATCTGTGGAATGCAGCAAAAGTAATTCTAAGAGGAAAGTTCATATTGATACAGGCCTTTCTCAACAAACAAGAAAAATCCCAAGTAAATGATCAAATTTTGCATCTAAAAATTTAGAAAAAAGAAGAAAAAACAAAGCCTAAAGCTAGTAGGAGGAAGAAAATAATAAAGATTAGAGCAGAGATATATTAAATGGAGAATTTTAAAAATAGAAACGATCAATGAAACTAAAGACTGATTTTTCGCAAAGATAAACAAAATCAGTAAACCTCTAGCACAAGACTCATTGTAACAACAACAACAAAAGAAGGCCCAAATACATAAAATCCGAAATGAAAGAAGTTAAAACTGACACCACAGAAATACAAAGCATCATAAAAATTTACTATAGGGGCTCCTGGGTGGCTCAGTTGGCTAAGCATCCAACTCTTTATTTTGCCTCAGGTCATAATCTCATGGTTTGTGACTTTAAGCCCCACATTGGGCCATGCACTGTCAGTGCAGAGTCTGCTTGAGATCTTCTCTCCCTCTCTCTCTGCCTCTCCCCTCCTCTCAAAATAAATAAATAAATAAATAGTTTTAAAAAAAAGAATTTACTACAAATACTAATAAGCCAACAAATTGGACAACTTAGAAGAAATGAGTAAATTCGTAGAAACACACAACTTTATATCATGAAGAAATACAAAATCTGAATAGACCAACTACTAGATATGAAATTGTTATCAGTAATTGAAAAACACCCACCAAACAAAAGTCCAGGGCATGACAGCTTTGTAGGTGAATTCTACCAAATATTTAAACAAAAGTTAGTACCTATTCTCAAATTATTTCAAAAAATTGAAAAAAAAAAAGAAATGCTTCCAAACTCATTTTAAGAAACCAGCATTATCCTAATATCAAAACCAGACAAAGACACCACAAGAGAAGAAAATTATAGGCCAATATCCCTGATAAACATAGATGTAAAAATCCTCCACAAAACATTAACAAGCTGAATTCAACAATCCATTAAAATGATTATACATCATGATCAAATGGGATTTATTCAAGGAATGTAGGGATGATTCAACATCTGCAAACCAATCAATGTAATATATCACATTAACAAAACAATAAAGATCATATAATCAGGGTGCCTGGGTGGCTCAGTCAGTTAAGTGTCCAACTTCAGCCCAGGTCATGACCTGATCTCACAGTTCATGTGTTCCAGCCATGTCAGGCTCTCTGCTGTCAGTGGAGCCCACTTTGGATCTTCTGTCTCTCTCTCTCTCCCTCCTCCCCCACTCTTACACTCTCTAACTCTCAAAAATAAACATTTAAAAAATCTTTTAAAAATGCTTTTAAAAATCATATGATCACCAATAGATGCAGAAGAAGCATATGAAAAATTCAACATCCATTTGCAATACAAACTAAACAAAGTGAATATAGAGGGGATATACCTTACTATAATAAAGGCCATATATGACAAGCCCACAGCAAGCATCATACTCAATGGTGAAAAGCTGAAAGCTTTTTCCTCTAAGATCAGGAACAAGATAAGAGTGCCCGGTCTTTCCACTTTAATTCAACACAGTATTGGCAGTCCTAGCCAGAACAATTAGGCAAGAAAAAGAAATAAAAGTCCCCCAAATTTGAAAGGAAAAAGTAAGATTGTCACTATTTGCAAATGATACCATTTTATATATAGAAAACTCTAAAGACTCCATCAAAAAACTGTTATAACTAATGAATGAGTTCAGTAAAAGTGTAGGATACAAAATCAATATACAGAAATCTGTTGCACTTCTGTACACTAAGAACCATCAGAAAAAGAAATAAAGAAAACAGTCCCACTTACAACTGCATCAAAATGAATAAAACACCTAGGAATAAATTTAATAAAGGAGATGAAAGAACTGTATATTGAAAACTATAAGACACTAAGGAAAGAGATTGAAGAAGACACAAATGAATGGAAAGATACACTGTTCTCATGACTGAAAGAATTAATATTAGTAAAATACCCATATTACCCAAAGTGATACACAGATTTGATGCAGTCCCTATCAAAACACCAACAACATTTTTAAAAAATAGTTTATTGTCAAGTTGGTTTCCATATAACACCCAGTGCTCATCCCCACAAGTGCCCTCCTCCATGCCCATCTCCCCCCTTCCCCTCTCCCCCATACCCATCAGTCATCAGTTTGTTGTCAACATTCAAAAGTCTCTCATGGTTTGCCTCCCTCCCTCTCCCTCCCTATTTCCCCCTCTTCTTCTCCCCCACCGGTCCTCCATTAAGTTCCTACTAATCCACCTATACGTACAAACATATGGTAGCTGTCCTTCTCTGCCTGACTTATTTCGCTCAGCATAACACCCTCAAGTTCCATCCATGTCGCTACACATGGCCAGATTTCATTCTTTCTCATTGCCATGTAGTATTCCATTGTATAGATAAACCACATCTTCTTGATCCATTCGTCCCTCTGTTGATGGACACTTAGGCTCTTTCCATGTTTTGGCTATTACCAACAACATTTTTTAAAGAACCATAACAAATAATACTAAAATTTGTATGGAACCTCAAAAGATCCTGAAGAACAAAAGCAATCTTGAGAAAGAAGAACAAAGCTGGAGATATCACTCTCCCTGACTTCAAACTATACTACAAAGCTATACTAATCAAAATAGTATGGTACTGGCACAAAAACAGACACCTAGGTCAATAGAACAGAATAAAGAACCCAGAAATAAACCCATGCATACTTACTTCATGACAAAGGAGCCAAGAATATACAATGGGGAAAGGACAGTCTCTTCAATCAGTGGTGTTGGGAAAACTGGACAGCCACATGCAGAAGAATGAAACTGGACTCCTATCTTACATCATACACAAAAATCAACTCAAAAAGAATTAAAGACTTGAACATAAGACCTGAAACCATAAAACTCCTAGAAGAAAATATAGGCAGTAAGCTTTTGACATTGGTCTTTTTATTTTTTAATATTTTTATTTATTTTTCAGAGAGTGAGAGAGAGAGAGAGCAGGGGAGGGGCAGAGAGGGAGACACAGAATCCGAAGCAGGCTCCATGATCCAAGCTGTTAGCACAGAGCCCAACACAGGGCCAGAACTCATAAACTGTGAGACTATAACCTGAGCCAGAGTCAGACACTGAACAGACTGAGCCACCTAGGCACCCCAACATTGGTCTTTTTTTAAGTTTATTATTTTTTTTTTGAGAGAGAGAGAGAGAAAGAGAGAGAAAGCACAATCTGGGGAGGAGCAGAGAGACAGAGAGAGAGAGAGAGAGAGAGAGAGAATCCCAAGCAACCTCTGCACTGTAGCACAGAGCCCAATGTGGGGCTCGAATCCACAAACCAGAGCCAAAACCAAAAGTCAGATGCTTAACTTCTGAGCCACCCAGGCAACCCTTGACATTAGTCTTATTGATATTTTTGGGGGGATGAGTCTCCTCAGGTGAGAGTAATAAAAGCTAAAATAAACAAATGGACTTAAATAAACTAAAAAGCTTTTGCACAGGAAAGGAAACCATCAACAAAACAAAAAGGCAACCTACTGAATGAGAGAAGACATTTGCAAATCACACATCCGATAAGGGGTTAATATCCAAAATATGTAAAGAACTTATACAACTAAATATTTAAAAAGCACAAAACAACCCAATTAAAAAATGGACTTGAATAGATGTTTTTCCAAAGAAGACATACAGATGGCCAACAGGCCCTAATAAGATGCTCAACACCATGAATAGTTGCAGAAATGCAAATCAAAGCCACAATAGCCATCATTTCACATCATCTGTCAAAATGGCTAGGGTCAAAAAGATAAGAAATGAGAAGTGTTGACAAGGATGTGCAGAAAATAGAACTCTCATGCACTGTTGGTGGGGAGTGCTCTCTCTCTCTCTCTCACTCTCTGAAAAATAAATAAAAACATTAAAAAATAAAAAGACCAATGTCAAAAGCTTACTGCCTATATTTTCTTCTAGAAGTTTTATGGTTTCAGGTCTTATATTCAAGTCTTTAATTCATTTTGAGTTGATTTGTGCATGATGTAAGATAGAAGTCCAGTTTCATTCTTCTGCATGTGGCTGTCCAGTTTTCCCAACACCACTGATTGAAGAGACTGTCCTTTCCCCATTGTATATTCTTGGCTCCTTTGTCATGAAGTAAGTATGCATGGGTTTATTTCTGGGTTCTTTATTCTGTTCTATTGACCTAGGTGTCTGTTTTTGTGCCAGTACCATACTGTTTTGATTAGTATAGCTTTGTAAACTCATGCAGCCACTGTTGAAAATAGTGTAGAGGCTACTCAAAAAATTAAAAAATAGAAATACCATATGATCTAGAAATTCCAATTCTGGGTATATATCTGACAAAATGAAAACACTAATTTCAAGAGATACATGCACCTCTATGTTCACTGAAGCATTATTTACAGTAGCCAAGATATAGAAGCAACCTATGTCCCCACCAGTACATGAATGGAAAAAGAAGATGTGATACACACACACACACATGCGTGTACACATGTACACAATGAAATATTACTCAGCCATAATAAAGAATGAAATCTTGGCATTTGTGACAATATGCCAAGGTATTAGGCTAAGTAAGTCAGAATGAGAAAGACAAGTAGAACCTGAAAAATAAAACAAGCAAATGAACAAAATAAAACAGAAATTGACTCACAGATCCAGGGGGAAAAATGCTGGTTACCAAAGCAGGATGGGTTGGGGGAGTGAAATAGGAGGAATGGATTAAAAGGTACAAACTTCCAGATATAAAACAAATAATTCATGGGGGTTGTAATGTACAACATAGTGAATAAAGTCAATATTACAACAACTTCATATGGTGACAGAGGATAACTAGACTTGTTGTAGGGATAATCTCTTCATGTATAAAAATATTGAATCCTGGTGTACCTGGGTGGCTCAGTCAGTTGAGCATCCGATTCTTGATTTTGGCTCAGGTCATGATCCAGTGGTTTGTGGGATCAAGCCCCACGTTGGGCTCTGTGCTGACAGTGCAGGGTCTGCTTAGGATTCTCTCTCTTCTTCTCTTTCTGCCCCTCCACTGCTTGCTCTCTATCTCTTCTCTCTTTCAAAATATTTTATTTTTTTATTTATTTTTTATTTTTTTTATTTCTAGGAGAGAGAGAGAGACAGCGTGAGCAGGGGAGGGTCAGAGAGAGAGGGAGTCACAGACTCTGAAACAGGCTCCAGGCTCTGAGCTGGCAGTTAGCACAGAGCCCGACGCGGGGCTCGGACCCACGAACCGCGAGATCATGACCCAAGCGAAAGTCGGACGCTTAACCGACTAAGCCACCCAGGCGCCCCTATCTCTTTCAAAATAAATAAACACTTTAAAAATATTGAATACTGAATTTAATAGTATATTGTATGTTGATCATACTTCAATTAAAAAGAAGTTGCTTTTCAATGATGACTTTAGTGACTTGTTAATTAACATGACTCACAGTTAGAAACACATTCTCATTAGTGAAAAAAATGGTATTTAAGATATGCAGGCTGGATAAAATATTTCAGTGACATTTCCCATCTTTCATAATCAAGAAGTAAGAATCCTGCACTCTGAGGAAGAATTGTGCCTAATTGGTGTCATATCCAGTCAATGTTTCAGAGTTTCTGGTTGCCAAAGTCAACCCTAACCCTAGCTGAATTTAGCCTCTATAATGTTGGAGTGACTTTCTTGATTGAACTTTTGGGTGAGGATGTGGTCAGAGTAACCTACAAGACAGAGAGCTAGAGCTTCACTGAAATTGCACAAGAGGTTTTAGGGACCTTTATAGTACCTGTGGCTTGCAAATGAAAGTCTGTGTAATAAATGTCTCCAGGGGTGGCAGAGTTTGGTCTCAGGTTTGTTTTTATTACAACAATATTGTGGGGGCCCACTGAAATCTCCCATAACCATCCCATCCCTGAGGTGAGTTTGCAATAGAGCACCATCATCAATGGCAATATTCAGTGAGGTTACTTTAAGAAGTTTCTAGATCAGTGGATATTGGCCTGTGGGAAGCCAGAACATAATAGAATGTGGAAGGTAAGACAAAGAACAGGGGTGCCTGGGTGGCTCAGTTGGTTAAGCATCCAACTCTTGATTTTGGTTCAGGTCATGATCTTACAGTTCATGGAATCAAGTCCCTTGTCAGTTTCTGTGCTTGGGTCTCTCTCTCTCTCTCTCTCTCAAAATACATAAACTTCAAAAAAGAAGAGAGAGAGAAAGAACGTGGTGATGCTGCACGGTAACTAGTAGACAAATAGGTTTGTAAGCACTTGTGAGGCATCCCTTTAGAGACTTCCAGAAATAAATAGGAGGTTCCTGGTAAGAGACTGCTGAGATTTTAGAGCACAGCTGGTTAAGGCTTGAATCATCTTAGTTTGGGTACAAAGCAAATGTTAACTTCAAACATACCTACTTAAATTTAAAAACTGTACTGGAAAAGCCTGAAATATTAATTACACCCAGGGAAATTAAGCATAGTTATAGAGAATAAATCATTTTAAATGTGCAGTGATTTTGGTTATAAGCTATCCTAGGGGGGAAAAAACAGCTGAGACAATCCAGGAGTGGAGCTTTTCATCCAAGCAATGGCTTCTATAAGGTTTAATGGGGACATAGTGCCTTTTCCTCTACTAGACTTATAAAGAATTTTTATCAACTACTTCCAGTAACTTTACATGCATATTCCTGGAGGGTTGAGGAGTGGAGTGGGTGGTAAACATTCTAACAAAGGCTTGTCATGGGAACTTTCTAGCTGATAGTATCAAATAATAATTACTGAGAAGACTGAGAGATTTGGGAGTGTCTTGGATTTTCTTTTCACCTCAAGAGGACATTTTGATAGGGTGACTCTTCAGGAATATGGGCANGCAAGAGTCAGACGCTTAACTGACTGAGCCACCCAGGCACCCCAGAAAGAGGAAATTTAGATGCAGTTTTAAGATGGGTGCTTCACTACCACAGGTTAACAAGACTTAGCTGACCTTAGTTGACTGTATCCAAGAAAACAAAATGGAAAGTTGAACTAGTACATTAGCAAATAGGTTTTGTGCTCTTGTTAGGTGCCAAACCCCATGCTAGGGACTGTGACCCAGTCCTGCTATGAATAGTCTTGTTAATACCAAAGACAAAATAAGGCATGTCAGTAGTTGCAAAGCAAGTAAGGAACAAAAGCCTATCCATTTAGAAGTCATTCTGATTGATTTGTTAGTACCAATAAAAAGGACATCTTTAGGGATAAAACTTACTTCAACTGAGCCTTAACATGCAGCACTCTAGACTCTCTCCTCCTCCCTTCCTTTCTTCTAGTAATGGAAGAGTTTTGAGCATCTTATGATTCTGATGACACAGAGAAGAAAACACAGGTTATGGCCTTTTGGAATTCATAACCTTATGTGTGTGTCTACGGGAAGACTGTGATTTAAAAAAAAAATATATTAGCTTCATAAAACAATAAAAATACAGCTTGAAAAACACAGCAAGAATAGTGGGGCCACAGGAAGCTCAGAGGAGATGCATCAAACTCAGAAAATATGTTGAGGCTATAAAGACAATCTCCTTGGTGGCAATACCACTTGAGCCAAGTCTTAAAGGACGAGCCAAGTGTCCAGGGCAAAGGACCAGAATGAAAGACACTCAAGTCATTTGGCAGCATGTGCAAGATTTGTCATTATAACTGTGGGAGGTTGAGGGGGGACAGCTGGGGAACAGGATGCACTGGGGGAAGAGGAATGCGAGGAGAGGAGTGGCATCAGATAAAACCAAAGCTTTAGGCGATCAAAGAGGAAATTCAACTTAATCCAGATGTGCTAGAAAGTCAAGGATTTAAAACAGAGAAAGAACAAAAAAATTTTTGATGATGGAAGAAGACAGAGTAGAGAATAGAGACAGTGCCATGGGAGTGGTTTACATTGCAATTTTTTTATGAGCCCATGCAGGTGTATTTACCATATCAGTCTCCTCCTATAGGCAGTCTATAAGTAAGATTTTTAAGTTGATGTCTCATTACTCTCTAATACTGGTATTTGAATCAAAGAAATTGCTGGTTACCAGTAAATCTGGTAAATCGCCTGTTTCTTCAGCAGTTCTTCAATGGTTCCTTGCTTTAGAGACAATCAAGAAATCATAGCTCAGCTTTAAGTTTCAAATCGATTTGAAGGCCATAGTGAAGACAATAGTCTTAAGAGCTAGGTTTTACAGAGTAATAAGTTTTTTTTCCAAATTCTGAAACTTTCTCTTTAAATAACAAGAAGCAAAGGCTTGGATCTAAAGACAAGAACTTGGATAAAGCAAAACATTTGAAAGGGGAAAGGAAGAAAAAGCAAAGGGTTAAATGCTAATGTCCTGTCTTGTCTTGTAGGGTGGAAACTTCCAAATGTGTGTAAGGAGCGAACCGTTATGTTTTGAGGAACCTGAGAACACTACAGTTCTGTGCCAGAGGAGACTGCAGGGCATTCAAAGAAGTTCCACAGTGGACAATGGTACTGCATCTGAAGTCTCACAAGGAGTGATGGGGCAGCTTCATTCAAGTGCAGCTACTGACCTCAGTGGACCACAGCCTATATGCCACATGTAGGGCTCCAGGAGGACCCACAAGCACTGATGGTGGATGTGGGGGTGCAAGGAGAACTGGTAGACCAGTGGAGGCCTGGGCTTTGAGAAGAGGAGGCCACAGAGCACAGGGCTGTGTGACTGAAGGCTGTAGCAAGGGCTCTCAACTTCAGCAGTAACATCAAAATTCCAGCCAGGACCCAATACTCCTCAGAATCATGGGTAGTGATGGCCCACAGACCCTGAAGGATGGGGTCATCTCATGAAAGGCAGGGGAAACCTAGAGTCCCCTTTGCTCCCAAGTATCCAAGGAGGGGGGAGATAGAGCCCTGAGGCAGAATGTGAATTAGAATCCACTATTTACTCCGAACTGACAATTTTAAATTGGAATACAGAGTTAAATATAATAAACAATTTTAAGTGTCTTCGTTAGCATAGATAAGAAAGGGAGCAGTCTCTAGCAGAAGGGCTCAGTTTTGGAATATAAAGTTACTTTTAAAAAAAAATCTGAGTTGTGGTGGGCAAACTTCTATTGTGCTTCATCTATATACCATACACACACACACACACACACACACACACACACACACACACACACACAGGCTTTTGAGCTCTTTCTCTAACAAAATCATCATGTCCAAAAACATGATCCAAAATATCAGACAACCCAAGATCCTGGGGAAGGCTGGCTTTCAAATGAAAGGGCTGAGGACTCACTTATCAGGAGGAAACAGAGTATTAATTAAGACAATGGAGCCTAATGTGTTGTATTCAAACCTTGGTTTTACCACTTATTAGCTGTGACCTTTAGCAAGTCATTTTTATCTCAGTGCCTCAGTTTATTCATCAGTAAAATGGAAATAATAATCATACCGTCTTAATAGGCTTGTTATAAATACTGAGTTCATATCTGGAAAGCACTTCGAATAGTTCCTGGCATACAAGTCATGCCATGTAAATGTTTAACAAACTAACTTTGGTGTCAGAACCTCCTATGCTTGAGGGACTTGTGACTGACAATAGCGCCGTGTATAAGATGGTGATTTAGATTAAGACCCATAAGTTTTTTGTCCAGACTTGTGAAACTGGGCAGTTGTTCTGGCCATAGCCCTTCTTTTCACATTAAGTCTCTCTGTCTATACAGTGGATAGATTACTTTGTCTGTTACAGACACTGAAGGACTGTGAAAATTAATGAGGGAGATGTCTGTAAAGTGCTTTGGATTTCTTAAAGGAAAAGTGAATAATAAAGAAAAGGTAAAAGGAAAGATAGCAGCGGAGTAGGAGGACCCTAGGCTTGCCTCATCCCATGAATACCAATAAATAACTATCAGATAATCCTCAATACCTGAGAAATGGATCTGAAGACTGGCAGAACAAATTCCACAATTAAAGGTAGAGAAGAGGCCACATCAAAGAAGGCAGGAAGTGTGGACACATGGTTTGGGAAAGAAATGGATCAACAGCTATTGTGGTGGGGAGGGAGCTGCAGCTGTGGAGAAGGGCAAGAGACAGACAAGCACATAGGGGAGCACCAGGAAGACAATCCTCCAAGCAATTAACTTGGAAAGCGAGACGACCCCATTTTCAAGGGTTTTTGCAGCCAGTGGGGCTTACAGCCTGAGGTTTTAGAGGGTAGCATGCTTGGCTCTGGGAGAGCTCATCTGGGAGAGCTCTGAGGACATTGGGGCTGCTGTGGAAATAGCTATCTGAAGAGGGCTTGGGACCCACGTGGAGAGGTTAGTTGCTTTTCTTGGCGTGTGTCCCAGAAGGCACCATTCACAGAGAGACTCCTCCAGCAACAAAGGAACTGGTAGGAAAGACCAAAAATGGCAGTATGAAGGTAGAAAACACAGAAGCAGTAAAAATGAATATTTCTGCAAGAAATTAGTCAAGAAACTCACAAAACAAAAGGATGGAAAATATGACACCATTACCTAAAATGTGGGGAGGAAAGGAGTAAAGAATAGACTCTCAATATAGATCCCTCTATGTAGAAGAGTTTATATACAAATCTAGTGGTAACCACAAATAAAAACCACCAATAAATATGCAAAAAATAAAGAGAAAGAAGGCCAATATATGATTAAAGAAAACCAGCAAACCATGAAAGAGAGAAAGACAAGAAAGGATCAGAGAAAATATTCAGAAGTAACTACACAACAAGTAATAAAATTGTAATAAATACATACCAATCAATTATTACTTTGACTAAATGGACTAAATCTCCCAATCAAAAGACATAGGGTGACAGAATAGATAAAAAATAAGCATCCATATGCTGCCTACAAGAGACTTATTTTAGACCTAAAGTCACCTGCAGATTTTACTGAAAGTAAGGGGATGGACTGTCATTTCTCTCTTTGTATATGCTCTTCCATCAGCACTGCATACACCCGGCTCTTTATTTGTAGTTGGGAATTCTGGTTTTATGCTTTTAGACTGTCCTTTGTCTTTTGCATTTTTCTTTTTTTTCTTTTCTTTTTTCTTTTTTAATTTTTATTATTTGTTTTTCTTGCTTCTGCTTTTTTTTTCTTTTTTCCTTCTTTTTTTCTTTTTCTTTTTCCCTTTCAGTTTGCATTTTTGTTGGATTTGTCTGTGTTTGTGTGCCTTTGTTCTCTGTGTGTTTGTCTGTCTATTTTCTTTTCCTCAAGAAACAAGCCAAAGTACGCATGGTGGAGCGTCCCAAATACCACTACAAGTAGGGAAATAAATAACCAAAGCCTCAACAAGAGAGACCAAGAGACACCATTCAAAGAAAACTTCCTGAACAGACAGGCCCTGGACAGTCAAAGAGCCTTCTTTATTTAATACAGCATTACTTTCAGGTACAAAGTTCATAAAAAGCTTTTAAAACTAACAAGAGACAGAAAGCTAACCAAAATGATGAAATGGAAGAACTCTTCTCCAAAGAAATTCCAGGAAGAAATGACAGCTAAAGAACTGCTCAAAACAGATATACACAACTTAACTGCATAAGAATTTAGAACAATAGTAAGAAAATTAATCGCTGGGCTTGAAAAAGGCATGGAGACATCAGAGAAACTATTGCTACAAAGACTATGGAGCTTAAAAATAGTTGTGATGAATTAAAAAATGCTATAAATGAGATGCATAATAAAATGGAGGCATACAATGCACAGATTGAAGAGGCAGAGAGGAGAATAGGTGAATTAGAAGACACAATTATAGAAAAAAAGGAAGCCGAGAAAAAGAGAGATAAACTGATCCAGGAACACTAAAGGACAGTTTGAGAGCTGAGTAATACAATCAAACAGAACAATATCCGTATCATAGGGAAGACAGAGGGAAAGGCACTGAAGGAGTCTTGAACAAATTATAGCAGAGAACTTCCCCAATCAGGGGAAGGAAACAGACATTGAAACTCAAGAGGTTCAGAGAACTCCCCTCAGACATAACTTGAATCGATCTTCTGCATGACGTATCGTAGTGAAACTGGCAAAATATAAGGACAAAGAGAGATTTCTGAAAGCAGCTAGGGATAAAAGGGCCCTAACGTACAAAGGGAAAGCTATCAGAGTGGTGACAGACCTATCTACTGAAACTTGGCAGGCCAGAAAGGAATGGCAGGAAATCTTCAATGTGATGAACAGAAAAAATATGCAGCCAAGAATCCTTTATCCAGCAAGCCTGTCATTCAGAATAGAAGGAGAGATAAAAGTCTTCCCAAGTAAACAAAAATTGAAAGAATTTGTCACCACTAAACCAGCCCTACAAGAAATCCTGCGGGGCACCCTAGGAGAGAAATGTTGCAAGGGATGCAAGGTACCAGAGAAGCCACCACAAGCATGAATCCTACAAAGAACACAGTGACTTTAAATCCATATTTTTTAATAATAATACTGAATATAAATGGATGAAATGCTCCAATCAAAAGACAGAGGTAGCAGAATGGATAAAAAAACAAAATCCATCTATTTGCTGTCTACAAGAAACTCATTTCAGAACTGAAGACACCTTCCGATTGAAAGTAAGGGGATGGAGAAATATATATCATGCTACTCGAAGTCAAAAGAAAGCTGGAGTAGCTATATGTATATCAGACAAACCGGACTTTAAAGTAAAGGCAGTAACAAGGGATGAAGAAGGGTGTTATATAATAATTACAGGGTCTATCCTTCAGGCAGAGCTAATAATTATAAATGTCTATGCACCAAATAGGTTTAGCACTGAAATACATAAAACAATTAATCACAAACAGAAACAATCTTATGGACAAGAATGTGCTAATAGCAGGGGACTTTAATACTCCAATTACAGCAATGGATAGATCAACTAGGCAGAAAATCACGAAAGAAACGATGGACTTGAAGGACATATTGGACCAGATGGATTTGACAGATATATTTAAAACTCTACATCCTGGGGGTATGGAATTCACTNAAGCTATCAGAGTGGTGACAGACCTATCTACTGAAACTTGGCAGGCCAGAAAGGAATGGCAGGAAATCTTCAATGTGATGAACAGAAAAAATATGCAGCCAAGAATCCTTTATCCAGCAAGCCTGTCATTCAGAATAGAAGGAGAGATAAAAGTCTTCCCAAGTAAACAAAAATTGAAAGAATTTGTCACCACTAAACCAGCCCTACAAGAAATCCTGCGGGGCACCCTAGGAGAGAAATGTTGCAAGGGATGCAAGGTACCAGAGAAGCCACCACAAGCATGAATCCTACAAAGAACACAGTGACTTTAAATCCATATTTTTTAATAATAACACTGAATATAAATGGATGAAATGCTCCAATCAAAAGACAGAGGTAGCAGAATGGATAAAAAAACAAAATCCATCTATTTGCTGTCTACAAGAAACTCATTTCAGAACTGAAGACACCTTCCGATTGAAAGTAAGGGGATGGAGAAATATATATCATGCTACTCGAAGTCAAAAGAAAGCTGGAGTAGCTATATGTATATCAGACAAACCGGACTTTAAAGTAAAGGCAGTAACAAGGGATGAAGAAGGGTGTTATATAATAATTACAGGGTCTATCCTTCAGACAGAGCTAATAATTATAAATGTCTATGCACCAAATAGGTTTAGCACTGAAATACATAAAACAATTAATCACAAACAGAAACAATCTTATGGACAAGAATGTGCTAATAGCAGGGGACTTTAATACTCCAATTACAGCAATGGATAGATCAACTAGGCAGAAAATCACGAAAGAAACAATGGACTTGAAGGACATATTGGACCAGATGGATTTGACAGATATATTTAAAACTCTACATCCTGGGGGTATGGAATTCACTTTCTTCTCAAGTGAGCATGGCACATTCTCCAAGATAGATCACATACTGGGACATAAAGCAGCCCTCAATAAATATAAAAGAATTGAGATCATATGATGCATACTTTCAGATCACAATGCTATGAAACTTGAAATCAACCACAGGAAGAAGTCTGGAAAACCTCTAAAAAATGGAGGTTAAAGAACACCTTACTAAAGAACGAATGGGCCAATTAGACAATTAGAGAAGAAATTTAAAAATGTATGGACTNAGCACCAGCCATCAGACAACAAAAGGAAATAAAAAGCATCAGAATTGGCAAAGAAGTCAAACTTCAACTCTTCACGGATGACATGATACTCTACGTAGAAAACCCGACAGACTCCACCAGAAGCTTACTAGAACTGATCCAAGAATTCAGCAAAGTCGCACGGTACAAAATCAACGTATAGAAATCGGTTGCATTTTTATACACCAATAATGAAGCAACAGAAGGAGAAATCAAGAAACTGGTCCAATTCACAATGCCACATAAAAACCATAAAATACCTAGGAATAAACCTAACCAATGATATATGAGATCTGCATAATGAAAACTATAGAAAACTTATGAAGGAAATTGAAGACACAAAGAAATGGAAAAACATTCCNAATACTACATGGCAATGAGAAACAATGAAATCTGGCCATGTGTAGCAACATGGATGGACCTTGAGGTTGTTATGCTGAGCAAAATAAGTCAGGCAGAGAAGGACAGATACCATATGTTTGCAAGTAATAGTGGATTAGGAGGAACTTAACTGAGGACCGTGGGGGAGAAGAAGGGGGAAAATAGTTGGGGAGATGGGGGAGGCAAACCATGAGAGTCTCTTGAATACTGAGAACAAACTGATGGCTGATGGGGATGGGGGAGAGGGGAATGGGGGTGATAGGCATGGAGGAGGGCACTTGTGGGGATGAGCACTGGGTGTTATATGGAAACCAACTTGACAATAAACTATTTAAGAAAAAAAATGAAAAAAATAAAATGAAAAAAAAGAAAGGGGATGGAGAAATTTTTACCATTGAAATGGATGTCAAAAGAAAACCATAGTAGTACTTATATGGGACAAAAATAAGCTTTATTTTTTTTAATTTTTAATGTTTATTTTCGAGAGAAAGAGAGAGAGAATGAGTGGGGGAGGGATAGAGAGAGAGGGAGACATAGAATCTGAAGCAGGATCCAGGCTCTGAGCTGCCAGCACAGAGCCCTATATAGAGCTCTATACCACGAACCATGAGATCATGACCTGAGTCAAAGTTGGATGCTCAACTGACTGAGCCACCCAGGTGCCCCCAAAATAGACTTTAAAACAAGCACTGTAACAAAAGACAAAGAAGGATACTATATAATAATAAAGGGGACAATCCAAAAAGAAGACAAAACATTTTTTTCCCTAAATAGTTTATTGTCAAGTTGGTTTACATTAACTCCCAGTGCTCATCCCAACAAGTGCCCTCCCCCATGCCCATCACCTCCCTTTGCTTCTCCCCCAACCCCCCCTCAGCCCTCAGTTTGTTCTCAGCATTCAAGAGTCTCTCATGGCTTGCCTCCCTCCCTCTCCTCAACTATTTTTCCCCTTCTTCTCCCACTTCGTCCTCTGCTAACTTCCTACTAATCCACCTATATGTGCAAACATATGGTATTTGTCCTTCTCTGCCTGACTTATTTTGCTCAGCATAACACCCTCTAGTTCCATCCATGTTGCTACAAATGGCCAAATTTCATTCTTTCTCATTGCCATGTAGTATTCCATTGTGTACATATACCACATCTTCTTGATCCATTTATCAGTTGATGGACACTTAGGCTCTTTCCATGTTTTGGCTATTGTTGAGAGTGCTGCTATGAACATTGGGGTACATGTGCCCCTATGCACCAGCACTCCTGGATCCCTTGAGTAAATTCCTAGCAGTGCTACTGCTGGGTCATAGGGGAGTTCTATTGTTACTTTTTTGAGGAACCTCCACACTGTTTTCCAGAGGGGTTGCACCAGCTTACATTCCCACCAGCAGTGTAGGAGGGTGCCTGGAAGATAAAACAATTTTAATATTTATTTATGCATCCAACTTGGAAGCACCCAAATACATAAAACAGTTAATAACAACCATAAAGTAACTAATCAGTAATAATACAATAATAGTAGAGGACTTTAACAATCATCTAACAAATGGAAGGAAATAATAAAGATTGGAGCAGAAATAATTGAAATAGAAACCAAAAAAAATAGAACAGATCAATAAAACAAGGAGCTGGCTCTTTGAAAAATTAATAAAATGGATAAACCTAGCCAGAATTATCAAGAAAAAAGAGAAAGGACCTAAGTTAATAAAATCACAAATGAGAGAGAAGAAATAATAACAAATACCACAGAAATACAATTATAAAAGAATATTATGAAAAACTATTTGCCAATAAACCAGACAATCTAGAAGTGGATAAGTTCCTAGAAACATATAAGCTACCAAAACTGAAATAGGAAGACATAGAAAATTTGAACAGACTGAAAACCAGCAAAGAAATTGAACCAGTAATCAAAAACTCACAACAAACAAATGTCTAAGACCAGATAGCTTCACAGGCAAATTCTACCAATATTTAAAGAAGTTAGTGCCTATTCTTCTCAAATTATTCCAAAATATAGAAAAGGAAGGAAAATTTCCAAATTTATCTTTGAGACCAGCATTACCCTGACACCAAAACCAGACAATGACACCACTAAAAAAGAGAACAAGAGGCCAATATCTCTGATGAAAATAGATGCAAAATTCTCAGCAAAATGCTAGCAAACTGAATCCAACAGTACATTAAGAAAATAATTCACCACAATCAAGTGGGATTTAATCCTGGGTTGCAAGGGTGGTTCAATATTCACAAATCAATCAATGTGATACATCACATTGATAAGAGGAGGTATAAGAACCTTGTGATCATTTCATTCATTCAGAAAAAGCATTTAACAAAGTACGACATTCATTCACAATAGAAACCTTCAACAAAGTAGGTTTAGAGTGAACATAACTCAACATAAATGAAAAGCCCACAGCAAACATCATCCTCGGTGAGGAAAAACAGAGAGTCTTTCCCCTAAGGCCAGGAACAAGAGAAAGATGTCCACTCTCACCACTTTTATTCAGTGTAGTGCTGGAAGTCCTAGCCACAACAATCAGACAACAAAAAGAAATCAAAGGCATCCAAATCAGTAAGGAGCAAGTAAAACTGTCACTATTTGCAGATGACATGATACTATATATAGAAAACCGAAAAGACCCCACCAAGAGGGGGAAAATGCTAGAACTGATCAACAAATTCAATAAATTCACAGGATACAAAATCAATGGACAGAAATCTGTTGATTTCTATGTACCAGTAGTAAAGCAGCAGAAAGAGAAATTAAGAAAACGGTCCCATTTAAATTTGCACCAAAAATAATAAGACACCTAGGAATAAACCTAACCAAAAAGGTAAAAGATCTGTACCCTGAAAACTACAAAAGACTGATGATAAAAATTGAAGATGACCTAAAGGAATGGAAAGACATTCCATGCTCATGGATCGGAAGAACAAATATTGTTCAAATGTCTATACTGCCCATGCAATCTACACACTTCATGCGATCCCTATCAAAATACAAATAGAACTAGAAAAAACAATCCTAAAATTTGTATGGAACCACAAAAGTCACTGAATAGCTAAAGCCATCTTGAAAAAGAAAATCAAATCTGGAAGCATCACAATTCCAGACTTCAAAGTTATATTACAAAGCTGTAGTAATGAAAACAATATGATACTGGCATACAAATAGATGTATAGGTCAACAGAACAGAATAGAAAATCCAGAAATTGACCCACAATTAAAGAGTCAATGTATCTTCGAGAAAGCAGGGAAGAATATCCAATGTGAAAAAGACAGTGTCTTCAACAAATGGTGCTGGGAAAACTGGACAGCAACATGCAAAAGAAAGAAACTGCACCACTTTCTTATATCATACACAAAAATAAACTCAAAATGGAGTAAGGAACGAATGTGAGACAACCATAAAAATTCTGGAGAGAGCACAAGCAGTAATTTCTCTGGCAAGGGAAGCAAAAGCAAAAATAAACTACTGAGACTACTGATAAACTACATACATCAACAAAACTAAAAGGCAATCTATAGAATGGAATAAGATATTTACAGATGACATACCTGATAAAGTGTTAGTATCTAAAATATAAAAAGAACTTATTAAACTCAACACCCAGAAAACAAATAATCCATTTAAAAAATGGGAAGAAGACATGAACAGACATTTCTCCAACAAAGACATACAGATGGCTAACAGACACATGAAAAGGTGCTCAACATCACTCATCATCAGAGAAATGCAAATCAAAACCTCAATGAGATTATCACCTCACACCTGTCAGAAGGACTAAAATCAACAATACAAGAAACAAGTGTTGGCAGGATGCAGCGAAGGAAGCACTTACAGTGTTGGTGGGAATACAAACTGGTGTAGCCACTGTGGAAAACAGTATAGAGGTTCCTCTAAGAGTTACAAATAGACCTACCCTATGATCCAGCCATTTCCTTACTGAATTTTTACCCAAAGGATACAAAAACACTAGTTCAAAGGGATACATGCACTCCGATGTTTGTAACAGTATTATCCATAATAGCCAATATATGGAAAGAGCCCAGTGTCCATTGACTGATGAATGGATAGGGAAGATATGGTGTGTGTGTGTATGTGTGTGTGTGTGTGAGTGTGTGTGTATACACACTATGTATAGTATATACATATATGTACATATGAAATATTACTCAGCAATAAAAAAGGATGAAATATTGGCATTTCCAATGACATGAATTGAAATAGAGTATAATGCTAAGTAAAATACATCAGAGAAAGACAAATACCATATGATTTCACTCATCTGTGGAATTTAAGAAACAAAGCAAACAAGCAATGAGGAAAAGAGAGAGAGAGAGAAAGAGAGAGAGAGACCAATAAACAGACTCTTAATTATAGAGAATAAGCTGATGGTTACCAGAGGGGAGAGCGTGGGGAATGGATGACACTCAGCTGGGTGATGGGGATTCAGGCATACACTTTAATGAGCACCAGGTGATTAAAATAAAAGCTTGAAAAAAAAAGAGAATGTATAGTACATTACCACAAAAAATAAGGAAAAGGCAATATAATTTTGAGGCATCTTTTTCACAATCTTTAACATTCAAGTGTTTCACCATTTTTGTCTTTCTTCTAGCATTCTCCATATATTTCCCAGCTCAAAACGAGAGGCAGTAGCAGTCAGAAATATAGTATGTTTCAGGAAATGTTTGCCATTTAAATCTCTTATAAACTTTAGAACTGAATGGCCTACAGTATTGATACATGTGCTGGTAGATTTGTTTTAAATACGTATTTTGTCACAATAGTAGCATTTAGCACATTTCTCTTAGACCTGAATCCAGAAAATTAATATGATGTCTATCTAAAAATAGAGACAGTTTTTCTTCTGTATCTTTTTCTCTATTTTTAAAAGCCCACTACTTATTCATTCGCCTTTCCCAGATGTTAGCTGGGAAATCTAAATCTCTCTCTCTCTTTTCTGCAGCCTCGCCAGAAGAGCTCATAAATACACAAAAGTGTGGATAACACCAAAGGTGCAACTTGCATCAAAGTCTCACGGAATTAAGAAAATTTAAGTATCTGTTGTTGCCACTTCATCTTCCATTATTCAACGCATAGAAATCACAAGGTATGTACCTGTGAGAATTTCATAAATTAACAAACATCCAAAATGTAGTACTAATGGGAATGACATTTAGGCTTTGAGGCAGAGCTAAATTCAGATTTCTGAAAGGTTGGTCAGCTGCTCCATGCAGATGTTGTTTTTATCTCGTGTTATGATCATTTCATCACATAAGCAGGTTTCTGGAAGTGGCAGGAAACTTGGGGTTTGAGACATTTTTAGAAAAGGTAGTTCCTATGATCCTCTTAGATGCACATATGAATTACACTCAGCTGGGTCCATTCCCATGCTCTAAAACAGTGCTTTTCAAACGGAGTCATAACCCAGTCATAGGTGTTGAAGTCACCTTGGGAATCAAAGCTAACATTTTAAAAAATAGAAGATAATAAAAAAACATAGTACCATAGCCATGTATTATATGTTGAAAGAGGAAGCTTTGTTTCAGTGTGTGTGTGTTGCGTTGCATTATTTTTCTTTATTTTTTTAACATAAATTTATTGTCAAATTGGCTAACATACAGTGAGTAAAGTGTGCTCTTGGTTTTGGGGGTAGATTCCTGTTGTTCATCACTTACATACAGCATTCAGTGATCCTCTCAGCAAGTGCCCTCTTCAATGCCCATCACCCACTTTCCCCTCTACCCCACCCCCCATCCACTCTCAGGTTTTTCTCTATATTTAAGGGTTTCTTATGGTTTGCCTTCCTCCCTCTCTGTTTGTAACTACTTTTCCCCTTCCTTTCCCCTGTGGTCTTATGTTAAGTTTCTCAAGATCCAGATATGAGTGAAAACGTTATGATAAAAAATATGTTTTGGGGGGAGAGTCAACAAAATGTATTTGAAAGCCACAGATATAATATATGACTATACGCATATTTCCCATCCAATATAAATTACTAATAAGAGGAAATTAGTTCAAACTTAATGGAAAATATTATTTCAGAAAGTTTCATAGACCTTGAAATTATCCACCATCTCTAAACCAGTTATTTCATTTTTGACTATGTATTTTAAGGAAATAGTCCAAATTTCAGACAAAGATTTTTACATAAGAATATTCACCACACTGTTACTCCTTGTACTGGAAACCCCAAACAGTTGAAATACTCAATAACAGAACGACCTTAAGTCCATTTTAGAACATGAGACTAATTGAGCACTGTGTCATCATTAAAAGCAATATTTTCAGAGGATTTATAATGCAGTGCAAAATGATTATGACATAATATTAAATAAAAAGGATTCAAAATTGCTAACAATCTAGAATCTTAACAATTGCGAAAACTTGTTAGAAGAAAAATGCTAAAGGAGTGGTTTTATGAGCGACTGAGTCATGATTTTCATTCTGTTTTTCTATATTTTTCAAGATTTTACAGTGCACGTGTGACATACCCATTGTCTAGGGTAAAGACTGTTTCTTAAAAAAAAAAAATTATAAAGTTCCCCCTCCCCAGGATAGTTTGTGTTCTGATTAGCTGGGTAATAATGTGCTCGTTACTGTTTCCCTTTGCAAAGATACCACCTTGGTTGACTCCCCTGTTGGGCCAGAGAGAGGAAGATTTCCCTTCCTTTAAATGGATTTTTTACAATGTGATGATCTTCAAGGATCTGTTTCACATTCTTCCTGGCTGATTCACACCAAAGCTATAGCACCAGGGTCAGGGTCTCAGGCATCCCAATCAGAGTGCCCCACACATGCTCTTTTCCTTTCCTCAAGACCCAGTGTGTTAGCTTCTTACCCTTAGTGTAACAATCTACCACTAACCTGGTGGCATAAAACAACGCACATTTATCTTACAGCTCTGGAGGATAGGAACCCAAGATGGTTTCCCTGGGCTAAAACTGAGGTATCAGCAAGCCTCAGGTCTTTCTGAAGACTCTAGAGGAGAAACTGTTTCCTTGCTTTTTCCAGCCTCTAGAAGCCACCTGCAGTCATGGCCTTCCCTCCTTCTTTAAAGCCAGCAGCTTAGCACCTTGACCTCTCTGTCTGCTTCCATTTCCAAATCTCCTTCCCTGACTCTACCCCTCCTGTCCCCCTCTTAATAAGAACCCTTCAGATACACTGAATCCACCTGGATAATCCAGTCTAGCTCCCCATCTCATTATCCTTAAATTAATTAATGGCATCTGCAAAGTCCCTTTTGCCATGTAAGTAATATATTCACAGGTTATGGTGATGTGGACATGGACCTCTTTAGGAGGACCATTATTCTGTCTACCACAACCAGGCTTCACAGAGCAGCTTGAAACTGAGAGTTCATTTCTCTTGCATTGCAGACAGACTGGTCTGAAAACTGCACTATGCCCACTTAGGGGTCCCAAATGTGTATGGCGTTGTGCTTTTCCACTAGAGGGCAACATCCAATAGGAACAGCATCTTAACTCAGTCATTGGCATTGGCCAAAGGTTAAGAAGGAAAGAAGTGATGGTTTCTAGCTTTACTGTTACAATGCAAGTCTACAGCGTCATAAACATGTGGACAAAGTGTGCAAGTGTGCATCAGTAGATGCTAGAGGACGTGCACCTGCAATCCTAATCACTTTCTATTGTTACCTCTTAGGCTATTGCTNTTTAGAACTTCTTAAGTTCTTTAAGTAACACCACATTGTAAAAATAAAAAAAAAAACTGGAAAATACAGTTAAGCAATAACCAAAGTCTTGTTTTTATATCTCTTTTGGCTCTTCAAAGCTAGATATAAAACAACTAAGTGTTGGCGTTTTATTTTTTAAGGACTTTTTTACTGAGTTGTAGATTTAGAAGATTAAAAACCATTTAAACAGCTAAATTAAAGCTCAAAGCAGTAAGAACAGTTGGTTATTAGCTTAACTATCTTCACACCTACTGTTTTTGGTTTGTCTTAAACTCAATACCACACTATTTAAAAAAATTAACTTCACTGAAATTAATTGAGTCATGGAATTCTCCAGGTTTGAGCAGAGCTCTCTGTCCTGCACCTCTTTCTTTAAGATTCCAGTTTGTGCTTTCCCTGCTTTTCTTCAAAGCCGATAAATGAAATAAAATGTCAGCATTCACAACGTCACTTATCATCAGGGAAATACAAATCAAAACCACAATGAGATACCACCTCACACCTGTCAGAATGGCTAACATTAACAACTCAGGCAACAACAGATGTTGGTGAGGATACGGAGAAAGAAGAACTGTTTTACCCTGCTGGTTGGATTGCAGACCGGTGCGGCTACTCTGGAAAATAGTATGAAGGCTCCTCAAAAAATTAAAAACAGAACTACACACAACCTAGCAATTGTACTACTAGGTATTTATCCAGGGGATACAGGTGTGCTGTTTTGAAGGGGCACATGCACCCCAATGTTTATAGTAGCACTATCAACAATAGCCAAAGTATGGAAAGAGCCTAAGTGTCCATCGATGGATGAATGGATAAAGAAGATGTGGTGTGGATATATATATATATATACACACATATATACGTACACACCCAGACACACACACACACTGGAGTATTACTTGGCAATCAAAAAGAATGAAATCTTGCCATTTGCAACTACATGGATGGAAGTGGAGGATATTATGCTAAGCTAAATTAGTCAAAGAAAGACAAATATCATTCTTTAAGATTCTAAAGAACTTTAAGATACTAAACTGATGAGCATAAGGGAAGGGAAGCAAAAATAATATAAAAACAGGGAGGGGTACAAAAAATAAGAGACTCTTAAATGGAGAAGAAACAGGGTTGCTGGAGAGGTTGTGGGAGGGGCGATGGGCTAAATGGGTAAGGGGCATTAAGGAATCTCCAGAAATCATTGTTGCACCATATGCTAAGCAACTTGGATGTAAATTAAACAATAAATAAATTTAAAAAAATAAAATGTCAGCATTCACCAGCCAACAAGACTTTTCTTTTAATTGCTCACTCTGGAAAATAAAGAAATTTGATTCTTTCCTATCTGTCTCTTCATTTCCTTTAAGCATTTTCTCCTCAAGATATCATCCTGCCTAAAATATTCCAGCTTCCTCCCCGCTCGCCTAATTTCTGCCCACCCTTTCAGAGCTCAGCTCAAACACGGCCTCTTCCATAAAGCCTGAGGGAACACAAAAGCCAAAGCTGACTTCTTCCCTCTCAGTTTCTCTAGACCTGACAACACCCTACCCCACATCTGACACTTAATCACTAACGTGTTTATCCTGCACTTGGATGCAACCCAGCATTAGTTTCCTCATCTCTTACAGCTAAGGGATCTCACCTCAGAGAGGTTAAATACCTGTCCCAGAATCTAACAGGACACTCAGCAGTAGCCTGGGCGCTCCAGACAGGTCTCCTGAACCTTTCCCAAGGCTTGATTGAGTCACGACCCTATGCCACCTCTTGGGCCCACTAATTTGCCAAAAACAGATCTTTACATTTGATGATAGGATTAAACTTTCAAATATTTGTATCTTGTCCCCCTATACACATTACAACCTGCTCGAAGGTGGAGATCACATTCATTCATGCCAAGTACAGTGAACACAGATGAAGTTCCCGCTCTTTGCCAGGCCCTTTGCCAAGTGCTAGGAATGTAAGGTTAAAGTAAGATAATCGTTACCTGGAAAGTTGTTACAGTCCGGTGCAGAACAGAGAAGGACACTGCAGTGCGAAAAGTGTCCTAATATAGGAAAATGCAGGGGGTGGCAGAGACAGCCTAGAGGTCAGGAAAGCCTTTCCAAAGGAAAAGTCCTCAAACTGACGTTCAAAAGGCAAGGAAGTAGAAGGGAGGGGAATTTGCATTTATTCAGTGGGCAGTACGTGCTCCATATGGACCAGGTGCCATTCATATGTTACCTGATTTAATCCTTACAGCAAGCCTGGGAACTATGTGGGGAGGGCAGAGGAAAACATACAGGTATTACCACATTTCACCATCTGTTACTAAACCAGCAAACTCTGATGTAACACTTCCTATATACCAGCACTATTCCAAATACTTCACATGCATTACTCCTTTGATCATTACAACAACCCTGCAAGGTAAATATTGTGGCTACCCTTATTTTACAAACCAGTAGAGTGGCTACAGTTCCCACAGTCATCCAGCAACTAAGTGGGTGAGCTGGATTTAACTCAGGAGGTCCTGCTCCAAAGTCTGTGCTCATAAACCACCACACTATGCGACCTCTACCAGACTCTTTTATCGCCCCTTGAATATTTTTCTTAGTAAAAGTAAAAAGTCAACAACCCAAAATTGTATAAAATGTCATTTTCCACTCTTCTCCTGATTCCATTTCCAGTATTAATGGCGAGTTTTGAAGCTAAATCTTATTAATCCCATTTTACAGATGGGAAAAGTGAGTCTCGGACATGTTAAGTGATTTGCCTGGTGTCACATAGCTAGTAGGTGGAAAACTGGGATTCAGAACCAAATCTATCTAGCTTCAGCAACTGTGAGGGAGCTACCAAGCAAACTAGGGGGTCTGAAGAAGAGCCCCCAAGCAACTACTAACATGTGCTCTGTCGGCAACATCAGAAGGGCTGCACATGCCATGCTGATGTAACTGGGCTCTTCTCACTGGTGATGCACAAGGTGGGGGATGTGAGCCTACCGCCCCTTTATTTATTTATTTTTTAATGTTTTATTTATTTTTGAGAGAGAAAGAGAGAGAGAGACAGCGTGAGAAGGGGAAGGTCAGAGACAGAGGGAGACACAGAATCTGAAGACAGGCTCCAGGCTCTGAGGTGGCTGTCAGCACAGAGCCCGACGCGGGGCTCGAACCCACGAACCGTGAGATCATGACAGAGCTGAAGTTGGCCCCCCAACCGACTGAGCCACCCAGGCGCCCCGCCTACCGCCCTTTTAGGAAGGTCTTTCTGGTGACAGTGTGGAGGGTAGAAGATCAGAAACCACAACTTGGAATGAGGCAGTGGAAAGGATTGACAAATACTCATGATACTAGTGGGCAGAGTGATGGACTTGATGACATATCTGTCATGGGGACTGAGTGAAAAGGACATGTCTGTCATGCATCCCTGGCTTCTGGCCTGGCTGACTAGGAAGTGGGCACTGGTACCATCCCCAGAGGTAGGGAGGAAACTTTTTCCCCATGAGGAGTTTGCTTGTTGCCGAAGTTGAGGCATGCTCAAATTCCATGTTCTGTTCTAGGTGAAAAAAAAAAAAAAAAAGTCTATGTTATCCTGCTTGTGGAGCTGCTAGGAAATTTACTTTCCTCAAAGTAACATCTCATTAAAAATTATAAAAAACTGCTTCAGATGGTTTGGGCTTTCTGAAGTTCCTGTCCTGGTACCTTCCTTCTCTAGCCACCTAGGGAAAAGTCTGCCTCCTCTGTAATCTTCCGCCTGTTGAGTTTTCCTTTCCCACCGATTTATTTACCTCTGAGCAACGAACTTAATTCTGGGATACAGTTTACCAGCTGCACAGTAACAACCCATCTCTCTGTCCAGCGGCACCAACCTCAACACTTAGACTGCAAGGTAAGTGAGTAGTGAAGAAAAGAATGCCCACAGAGCCTGTGCTGACTGAAAGTTGTGTTGTGAAGTTTGTCAATCAGCTTGTAAAGACCACCGTGTGGTAAACCTGAGTGGTCTTGCCCCCGGGAGACCAAGAGTAGGGCAAATAGGAGTAACAGGTCTTTGCCTCAGAGTCCCAAGTCCTGACCAAACCACAGGACAGACTGAATCAAGGAGGGCCACTAATGTACTAATCCTTCAGAACTCTCTAGAACTCCGCGTCAGCAAACAGATCTATTACAGTATCTATTCTGGGGTTTCCAGATTCCACCCACTCCCCGCTTTTGTAGGCTTAAACAACGCAGGTCTACCCTGCTAAGTCTGACCCTGACGGTTTTCTGGACTCCATGAGAACACTGATAGCACTGATAGTAAGCACTGATCAGCTAAAAGATCTGAAAATCCAACAAATGATGTACAAAGTGATCTACAAAAGGAAAATAAGTGAGGGTGTTCAGTGTAGGAGTCTGCATCCTAAGAAAATCACTAGTGCAAAACTATACCATATTAAGGCTAATGCTATGGTTATTTATATACAATATCATCATTTCCCCTGGTGGTAAAGCAAATTTATTATCAAAAAAAAAAATTCCCTTGAGATGGCTAGAAATTTAAATCTGTGTGCACAAAGGGTACATTTCAGGTCCTTGGAAAACTCACTCCTCATGGCTGTGAATAGGTAATGGGAACCTGTCTGACTCACCATCCTTCCCACCACACCCCTAGTTTGGATGGTCCAAGGAGAAACCACTCATCTGAAACTACAGGGAAATGTCCTTAGGGTGGAACAAGAAGGTCATCTGGCTTTGGCCCCACCTCAGTGGCCTGCAGAGAAGGGGTGGGAGTTCTGGGGCAGGCAGAACCTTCCACGGTGGGTTACTTGAGAGAACTGAAGTTCAGGATCTGAATCCACAACCAGACCCCACCAGGAGCCAAAAGAACATCTCTGCCATCCCCTCCTTTAAGCTGCCCCTGTTTCCTGTGATTTCCTTCCCCTTCAAGTCTCATTTAAACCATTTCCCTTGGACAAATATAACCCAGTGGACGGTTTCTCAGACTTGCTCTTGACAGGCAAACCTTTGGCAAACCACATTAAAAGTTCCAGACTCTCATGCCTCAGGGGCCAGATATGTAAGGGAAATGTGTGAAGCAGCCAGCTATACAATGCAAGTGGTGGAAAATGTGGCAAGTTCAAGGATACGTTTCTGCAAGCCTAATCATTCCAGTTGTTTTTTATTTTTCTTTGAATCACCATTCTGGTCAAACAAAATACAGCCAATCTTCATTATTTGGGGATTCTGAATTTGCAAATTTGCCTGCTCACCAAAATATATTTATATCCCTGAAATTAATACTTGTAGCACTTTTGTAGTCATTTGTGGACATGCACAGAGTGGTGAAAAATTTGAGTCTCCTGGTGCACATGTTACCAGCTGATACCGAAATTGCCAATGCTCTGTGCCTTCTTGTCTCAGCTCTCATACTGTTAACAAGCATTCATCTCCCTGATCTATTTAGTGCCACAGTTTTCTCATTTTTATGCTCTTTTGTTGGTGTTTCGCTGCTTAAAATGCCCCCCAATGTAGTACAGAAAAGCTGTCTACTGTTCCTAAGTGCAAAAAGGCTGTGATGCGTGTTATGGAAGAACCACATGTATTAGATAAGCTTTGTTCAGGCACTGTAAGTGCTGCTAGCTGTGAGTTCAATGCTAATGAATCAACAATATATATTAAACAAGGGGTCTTTAAATGGAAACACACATTAAACAAGGTTATGTATTGACTAGTTGACAAGAATACTGTAATCAGAGGCTCACAGGAACTGAAACCTGTATTTCCCTTGAGAACACTGGTTCAGTTTCTGCTACAACTTTATAGAATGTAACTGCCAGTAATATCGACTGTCATCTCTATCCAAGAGCTGTCCACTCTGCTGTCAGTTTGAGAGCTCCTATTCCACGACCTTATCCTGGTGCTCAACCTGCTCAGAGTTCTCAGTCATGGGACTTCTAGAGTATGGTGGGCTGTCACTTGGGACTCATAATCAAGTCCTGGAGTCTGTTCATCTCCCTAATCTATTTTTTAATTATTTAATTTTTTTAAATTTATTTTTAGATTATTAAGCAAAAGTTGAGGTTCTCTCTCTAATAATATCACTTAAAATTCTGGAATGCTTTCTAGAATGGGAAGACATACCAGTCAGACCTACTGGTCTGACCATACCAGTCCCTAAAAAATTGTGGACACAGCTCTCAGATCTCCTGCCAGAGGCTTCCCATTAACCAAACACAGCTGGAAGCCAGCCAACAAAGGACCTGGGGTTGACCTCTAAAGCAAAAAGTAGGACAAAGAATGGGTCTGGGGGAGGGGTAAGTGGAGAATTAAACCTGCATGGGGAGCCAGATATTAATCAGGCAATCCTATAATTAATGTATAGATACACACTAAGTGCTCTGAACAAAAAGAACTTGGTGTTCTGACTGACAGCTTAGGACACAGGAGCATGACCCAGACAAGGAGTGAGGGAAGACTCCACAAAATAAAGCTTAGTCCCGTTTGAACTGAGATCTGAAAGATGAGTAAGGAACAAGCATCTTAGTTACAGGAATAGCATGTGCAAAGGTCCTTAGAAGACAGGGAGCAGGGTGCCCACACGGAGCTCTTGGTAAGATGTAAAATCAATAGGATTCTGAGGGGTAATTTGGCAGCTGTTATAAATTTTTGAATGTGTATACTCTTCAACGCAGCAAATCTCGTTTAGGTTTCTATCAGAGAAGAACTATTTGCACATAGGCACAGAATAGCATTTAACTCGATGTTGAGGACAACAGGCTTTATCATAACAAAACTCTGGAAAACCGCTTAAGTGCCCATAAATAAGGGAATGGTGAAATAAAATATAGAACATCATCTTGTGAAACACCAGACAACGATTAAGAGAAGTGAAGTAATATAAGATATGATAGTTTGGAAATACCAAAAGGCTTAATGACTAAGAAAAATACTACAAAATTTGAAAACAATATAAATAACATAATCACATTTATGTAAAAAAATCTACGTTTAAAATACATATACAAATATATTCATAATGGGAAAGTCTGAATAGCTACACCCCATACCAACAAGGAGATTATCTCTGGAGTGGGGGCAAGAAAGAACAGTTTTTTGTTTTTATTTTTAAAGTCTATTTTTATTTGGGTGGCGAGGAAGCACACAGGGGAGGGGCAGAGAGAAACAGAGAGAGAGAGAGAGAGAGAGAGAGAAAATCTTAAGCAGGCTCCACGCCATCAGCCTGGTGCCCATGCTGTCATCCCGGAGCCCAACACATAACTCCATCTCACTAACTGTAAGATCATGACCTGAGCCAAAATCATGAGTCAGACACAATTGACTGATCCAGTGAGCTTCTTATAAATGCTGATGATCAGGCCCATATCCAGTGATTCTGGGTTAACTGGTCAGGGTGGGGGCTGAGCATCACTTCTTAAAGCTCCTCAAGTGTTTCCAATGTGCAGCCAAGGCTGAGAAAACCTGCTCTGTGACATCTTTATCCTATGGGTTCTTAGAATCAAAATCTGCCTGAGAGAGGTTTAGTCCCCTTGGAATTAGCACTCTCTCATACCAACTAGTGGCTGGAAAGGGTATTGCTAAAGCTGGCATCATCCAACACTATGAGTTATTATGGAAGCCAATAGGCACACACCTTGGCCTTGGAGTTGAGAATCTACCACTGACTCCCATAAGATTGTAAAAGATGCACAGGCAAGAAATAACTTTGAAGACAAACATAATTACAGATGCCTTTACTCATGTAATTATTTACTGAGCACTTACTATGTTCTAGGTCCTTTAGAACAGAACACAGATTCTATGCTCAATGAGAGGTGAGAGGGTCAAGAGATATTTCTTAGAGCAAAGGAAGCTTCAGGTGTGCTTGAGGCTGTGTTTACAAGGTGGACAAGATATTTATTTTAGCTCTGATATTTCATTCTTTTCTTATTGCTGGCACTTCATATTAATGGGCATAAACCAAAGAACTTGAGGTTTTTAGCTCCAATGATTTTAATTTTATATGCAAGCAGTTAAATGTCCATTTGAGGTTTAGTCAAAGTGGGCGGAGTCTGCCAGAAATTCAAAAGAGAAACTAACATCTGTAGGATCTCTATTCTAAGAAATCTGAAGATGGGGGAGGTGGGTCACCCATGGGTGACCAACTGTCCCTGTTTGCCTGAAGCTATGGATTGAATTTTTGTGTGCCCCAAAAGACATATGTCAAAGCCCTACTAGTGGGGCTTCTAAGAGAAGGACTCTTCTAGTGCCCTTCTAAGAGATCAGAGATCTTGAACTCTCTCATGTGCTCACATGTGCTCATCTCTCCACCAAGTGAGGACCCAGCAGGAAGGGCAGAGAAGAGGGTGCTCACTGGAACCGAACTCTGCTGCCAACTTGATCTTTGACTCCCCAGACTCTAGAACCATCAGAAACAAATGTCTATGGTTTAAGCCACTCAGTCTCTAGTATTTTGCTACAGCGGCTGAGCTGCCTAAGACAGACACCCAGGATGCAAGATTTTCACTTTTAAAACACAGACAGTCCTGGCCAACCATTCCATATTGCTTGGGACTGAGAAGTTCCCTGGGACTTGCACGTTCGGTGATAACACCAGGAAAGTCTAAGCAAGCCAGGACAAGTTGGTCACCCCAGTCACCACATACAAAACCCCTCTTTCCACATGAAGTTTTTCTCCCTTTATTGGACAAGGGATGAATTGTTGGCAACTCTGCTCCAGAAGGTATCCCAGATTCCATCACTCCCATGATCTGGCCCCTGGGTGGAGGAATTTACAAACAAAAACTAACCCCCACCCCCACCTCGACCTGGACATGCCGCTTTCACAAAACTAAAGTGGAAGGCTCCTTCATGAATAAGACCTCCGTTTCAGGACTCATTTGATTGAGAAAGCACTGTATTTATTTTCTATTAATAAATCTGGGCTTCTCTCAGGGCACCAAGGTAAGCTTGATTAAAGTTCCCTTTGAAATGATCCTGGAGTGGTAGCTTCCTTGCCTATTATTGAAAGTCAAGTGTGGCTCCTTGTCAAATGGTTGCCAGGAGATAGCACAAGAGCCAACTCCCCACCTCCTCTGCCATGGCAACGCGCCTTTATTTCCTAATCCAGCTTCTTTCTGCGGGAGTCTGGATCTCTGAGAGTAGTATGCTACCCTTGATTATTTAGTTAGTCTTGCAGACAGAAAACAACCCTTCTAACCTTCCTTCTGCACAGAGAGCTCCTCGTGTGGTAGCAGCCTACTACTGACTTCTCTTTTGCGATGGTGCGCTGTAGCTGCCATCATTCTTTCCTATCCTCTCAAGCAAGGCCTCTTGGAAGCAGAAATACACTTTGAACCCTTAAAATGATGATAGTTCACTTAAATGGTGACTTCACAAATAGGAGGCGAGGTCTTTGTAATATTTTCTTACAAGCAGAAAGTGAGTTGAACATGGAGCTGATGGAAATGGGGGCTTACTAGTGCCTCAGTTTACCCATCTGTAAAATAGGAATATATTCCCTTGTAGGTTACTGTGAGGATGAAATGATAGACTGTATTTAAAGCTCCTTGAACAGTGCCTGGCACACTTTAAGTGCTCAGTAATGTTACTATTATATCATTGTAAGATTTGTTCCCATCTGTTTTTACCAGGAGCTTTACCCAAATCTACAGATAAAAGAACTAAATGTGAATTGTTAGTTAGGACCGTTTTGTTTGTGAGTGATTACTCAAGTTAGCCTATGTGAAAACGGCATTGTACTGGCTCCAAGTGCATTCATTCATTTGTTCCCCTTTTACTCCCTACTTGGTGTGAGGGATACAGTGATCAAAGATACCACTTCCTGCCCCTGAGAAGTTCTTAGATCACCGGAGAGAAGACAAAGAAAGAACCCGGATATTGACAAGACAACACGGTAAGGGTTGTGACATATAATTCTTGTGTGGGGTGATATGAGACACAGAAAAGGTTGTGGAGGGCTGTGGGAGGCTGCCAGTATTTACCTGAATGTATCTCCCTACTAGACTCTAAGCCCCTTGAGGGCAGGGATTTGTGTGTTTTCATCTTACAATTCCTTAGGTTCAAGGGAGGATGGGCAAGAGGTTTAGTGGGGCCCAAAGCTCATATCTTTTGGAGGCTCTCTTTAAGAACATACACAATTACAAATATATAATTAGATATAAGTATGAATATGTATTTAGAATGAGAAAAGAAATCAGAACAAACTACTTTTCCTTTAATATGAGGTCTCTTAGGACAATTTATCAAACATGCTTAGAGAACATTCCATTCGCTAGCTGGTTTTGCTATCTCACACAGTGTACTTTACAACTCCCATCAGCAATTAGTCCCCAGGGGCCCATGTGAATGACGGGACTTCAGGCTTCAATTTCAAGAGCTTCAGGATAAATGCACTTCTGATGGAGCGTTCCCCAACCCCCTTCTCCACTGAAGATCACAACTCCACACAGCTCTCTCTCTGCCTCTGGGCTCTGCGAACTACCCCCTCCGCTATCCCTTCAGAGAAGTAGCTATACTCCACTGTTTTCCAGCTTTGGGGTATTGCACTATCCAAGCAGCTTCCCTATTCCCTGTTCACTACTTTGTAAATAGTCCCTTAATTAAAGACTCTCAAATTTTCTAATTTGAACATCCGTTTCTGCCAGGACCCTTGTTTGATACAGAAGATTAAAAGTATTCATTTTATGGCCCAAACACTCTCTAAGTATTATTACATTATGTGCACCCCATATTATGTTCTGCATCCCATATTGTACATGATTGTCATTATGATGAGTATACATACCATTGCCCCAAAGTCAAATAGGGACTTGGTGGCAACCGACATCACCTACAGTTCAGGGGCTTAGGCTGCTCCGGGAGCAAGTGCATGAGATCTTCAATTCCAGCAGACACAATCCATCAACAGGTTCCAGTGGGGGGCCTCACATACCAAATCACCCCCAGCAACTAGCACTTTTTCAATGTGCCAAAAGAGGAAGCAAGTAGAATGAACAGGAGAGTCATCCTGAAGCTCCAAACTTTAGCCAATAAGCAGGATTTTAGCATACCTAAGAAACCAAGTTTCTCTCTCTCTGTCTCTCCCCCTCTCCCCCTTTTTTTTTCTTTAAGAAACCAAGTTTCAATAGCAAGTAAGAGATATCAACTCAAAGTGCCTTAAGACAAAAAGAAATGTATTGGCTCATGTCACAAAAAAACTCCAGGGATAGATTTTGCTTCAAATGCAATGGGATTCAGATGCACAAAGGGTATCATCAGAAATCTCAGTCTCTCCCTCTGTCCATCTTTCCTTCTCTTCCTCTCTCTCCCTCTCCTCTCCCTGTCTCCCTCTCTCCCTCCCCATTGCTCACTCCTCTCGCTGCTCTTCTCTCACTCTCTTTGTCAGCTCTGCTTTCCTCAGAGTTTGTTTGCTTCTTGGTCAGGCTTTTCCCAAGTGGTAGCAAAATGAACATAAATACCTCCAGCATTACATTGGACCAAATAATCACTATCCTTCTCCATAGCAATGAAGACCTGAGGTTGAATCTGATTGGCCAGATTTGGGTCACATGTTCATATCTCTACCAATCATCTTGACCACTATCCAGGCTGGAACCAAGGGACTTAGTCCCACTGAAACCAGAAGAACAGAGTGGGTAAAGAGTAGATGCTGTTAGGTAGAGGAAAGAAATCCTAAGTAGGAAAACACCACAAATGTCCATCAAACCATGGCTACAGTAGCACCAGGCTGCAGCTAAATGACCCAAATTTAGGAGCTAGAGATATTTACTCTGAGGCCCCTGTAGTTGTAAGGTGGTAAAAAGAAGAGATGACCACTGTATGACCCTGTGCTCTCAATTCACTTTGCTTCTCTGGCTTCGGTGTTCTCAGCAGCAAATGATGCTGTGGGACCAGCTCTCTGAGAATCCTCCTGGATCTAAACAAAGTAATGCCTGTTTAGGGGCACCTAGTTGGCTCAGTCAGTTTAGCACGCAGTTGTTGATTTCCACTCAGGTCATGATCTCATGGTTTGTGGGATCCAGCCCCCTGTCAGGCTCTGTGCAGACACTGTGAAGCCAGCTTGGGATTCTCTCTGCCCACCTCTCTTTCTGCCCCTCCCCTACTCACGCTGTCTCTCTGTCAAAATAAATAAACATTAAAAAAATGATGCCTTTTNGTTATGTGGAAACTGATTTGACAATAAACTATTTGTAAAAAAAAAAAAATGATGTCTGTTTATATTCACCAGATACTTAAAAATCCCCAGATCTCTGAGGAGAACAAAGCAAAATCCACCACCAGAATAGAAGTCAAAACTACAAATACTTTTTCATTTTCTTCTCTAGCTGCAGCATCAAATTAGCATCCTCAGGCAACCACTAAGTCACCCCTCCTGAGGTCTCACCAAGGCCGTTGACGGGCAGACATTAGTGACTCCAACACCTATTTCTCTGTCACATGCTGACTTTAACAAAGCCACCAGAGACATTTTCAGTGAAGGATCTGATTTGGGGTTGGCAAAACTGGATGCAAAAACAAACACACACAGGAAAATAAAGGAGACCTTGCAAAAAACAAATGGGGTGATACAGTCTGACTTTCTATTACATTTTGGTAATATAAAGACCAGATCTTCCATAGTTTGAAACTGATATCCTATATTAACTACCAACAAACACAGGAAAGAAAAATGACCAAATGAAGACTGCTTGCAAACAGCAGTATATAAACCTTGATGTGATGTTGACTTTGATTTCACCAGGCATGCCACCCTTGGATCACTGTCTTTGGTTTTGAGGGTAGGGCTGGCCCATTGGCCAGATGACAACTGATAGTGCAAAATCAAAGCTGAGAAGGAGTAAGTTCATATCAAAGTTTATACCAATATCAATGATGGACAGAATTTGGAATTTCAGTCTATCAAAAGTATGTAAAAACCTTGATATCCATCTGAACCTTTTAGGCACCAATTGAATTCCATTTGCTGTGGAAGCTAAATATCCATTAATCTCACTGCTTCCTCTTCTATAGAAGTACAATTTCTGCACTTAGATCGGGACAGACCCCACTGAAACCCTGAGGACTCATTGGGTGATCTGGAGTTGGAGCCTGTGCATGGACAGCAGAAGATCTGGTCTTAATACTTCCAATTTGGTTTTTCCCAAAAGGGTAATAAAATCAAGGGATAGTCAGAACAAGTGTATTTAGACAATTACTTGCCTGCTGGTTTCTGGTTAAATTGATTATCTGCTTAGTTACCAATAGAGTTAACTACATATTATTTACATGTATTTATCTCTGGAATGCTGGCCACCAATAAGGAAAATGACCCTAACTACAACCACTCTTCATTGCTTTAACTATGCTCTGACTTTCTGGGTAAGGGTTATATTATCAGTCTTGCAGTGGTTCTCAAACATTTTGGTCTCAGCGCCTCTTTTCATACTTAAAAACTGTTAAAGCCCTCAAAGTGTTTGTTTGTGTGCATTATGTCTATGAATATTTACTATGTTAGAAACCAAAACTAAGATTTTTAAATTTTAATTTCAGTATAATTAACAGACAGTGTTATATTTTTCAGGTATAGAAACTAAGATGTTTCATAAATATTTAATATGTTATTAATTTAACTCTTATTCTATATATGGTATTATATATTATTAATATGCTAATTTAAATACTTAACTCACATTTTATTTCCATGTTATGTTAACATAACATTTTATGAAAAATAACCATTATAAAGGGCAGTGAAAGCAGTATGGCAGTATCTTTTCATTTTTCAAATCTCCTTAATACATAGCATAGTGAAACACTCCTGGATTCTTACATCTGTTTCCACACTCAATTTGTTATGATATGTAGTCTTGGTTGAAGGATATGAAGATTATCAGGGCACATATAGTGGGAAAAGAGAGGACCACTGCCATAGCTTTTTCAGGTAATTTTGGATAGTCTTTGATAGTAGACTTAAACTTGACAAGTGGTAGTTTCTTATTTCATTGTTTATTTATTTATTTTGAGAGAAAGAGAGAGCAGAGGAGGCACAGAGAGAAAGGGAGACAGAGAATTCCAAGCAGGCTCCATGCTATGAGCGCTGCTCACAACACAGAGCTCAATCCCACAACCGTAAGATCATGACCTGAGCTGAAACCAAGTCTGACGTTTAACCAACTGGGCCACAACAAATACCCCAACAAGTGGTAGCTTCTTAAAAGGTAGTTGCAGTGTGGAATCTGAAACCATATCAATGAATTTTTTGTAATCCATTACATTAAAATTCATTGGTCTATCTTGCTTTTGAAACGATTTTATAATGCATACGTTCCAATACCGGGAAAATATTGTTTCTCTGAATAAAGCAGATTTCCCAAATGCTGACACATTTCATTACATAGCATTTTAAAAGTCACATTCATTTAGGGGCACCTGGATGGCTTAGTCAGTTAACTGTATGACTCTAGCTCAGGTCATGATAACACAGTTTGTGAGTTTGAGCCCCGTGTGGGGCTCTGCACTGACAGCACAGAGCCTGGAGACTGCTTTGAATCCTGTGTCTCTTTCTTTCTCTGCCCTCCCCAGCTCATGCTCTGTCTCACTCTGTCTCTCAAAAATAAATACATGTTAAAAGAAATTTTTTAAGTCACATTCCTTTATACCACTATCAATCTCATCAGAAAATTCTTTTAAGTATTGGGAAGTTATTAACTTCATGGATGTGCATGCAAGTTTTCCAAAATTAGAATTTTATCATTGGTTAAAAAAAATTGCTGGTTGTTTTCTTTAAAACAACAGATTCATTTTGTTAATTTTCAAGAAAATGTCAGCTATCTAAGTCTACAATGGCTACAATTTATCTGCCACTCATTTTTTTAAGTAAAAATGATATTCCATGAAAAAGATTCAGCTCATAACTCAAATAATCACTAAAGTACTTTCCTCAAGATATGAATTCTTCAGTATGCAGCATAAGCATGCAAACATCCTATTTTGCCACACAAGATTAAAAAGACATATAATCACAATTTGAGATTTCATGAAATTAATCATCTCTACTGCCTCATCAAGGACATGCTTAAGTTAAACTGGCTTTTCCTTTAGACTGCTAGCGTGTAATGGTGAAAATATCACTGCTAGTGCAGTTCCCTGCCTTGCCTTGATTCCAGCTAAGGCATCAGCAGTCTTATCCATCATTGCTTTGGCACTTCAATGCACATGTCAACACAGTGGAAAAGGCAAATGACACTTTGGTATGATTAATGAGATAGTTTTGATGTGCACTGCTGTGTGATCTTTCTAGTTCTTATCAGCTGCTAGGGAGGCAAGTAGTTGGGTATAAGCGAGGCTAGGACTCTGACAGGCAGGTACAAGAGAAAGAAAGAGGACCAAGTAAGTTAAGCGTTACTTATTTATTTATTATTACTTATTATTTAAATTATTTTTTAACAAATTGAGTTTTTTTTCATTTTGGAGAGAGAGAGAGAGAGAAAGTTCACAAGCAGGGGAGAGGGGCAGAGGGAGAGAGGACCTTAAGCAGGCTCCACACACTCAGGTCAGTGCCCACGATCCCACAACCCTGGGATCATAACTTGAACCAAAATCAAGAGTTGGATGCGCAACTGACTGAGCCACCCAGGTACCCCAAGTTAAGGGTCTTTTAAAGGGAAGGTATATAGTATGTATTTGTAATCTGAATTAAGAAAAAAGGGTAGCTGAGAACCTAGAGGGTGAGAACCTAGAAAGTGGAATGGTCAATGGAAGGACATAGATGATGGTCCAAGTGGGAGGGATGCCATTGAGATGTACAGGTACTATGGTAACTGATGACTTCAAGCCTCAGTTTTGACTCTATGACAGAAAATAAAAATGACATTTGATAATAAGAACAACAGACTGGTACAGGCGCCTGGGTATCTCAGTCGGTTAAGCATCTGACTCTTGATATCATCTCAGGTCATGGTCCCTTGGTTTGTGGGATTGAGCCTCACATTGGGCTCTGCACTGACAGTGTAGAGCCTGTTTGGGATTCTCTCTCTCCCTCTCTCTCTGCTCCCCCCCCCCCCCCCCGCTGGCACTCTATCTCTTTCTCTCAAAATAAATAAATAAACATAAAAAAAACAACAACAATAGCTGGCATTTACTGAGGAACTATGCAAAGTAGTTTATAAAGGTTGTATCACTTAATCTTTATGTCAGTTCCATGAGAGAGGTACTATCATTATCCACATTTTACTGGACAAAAAATGGTGGGATTAGGGAAGTCATATTCTCTAGTCAAGATCATTTTGTATTGGAATTGGGTTTCAAGCCCAGGTATGCTGACCCAGAGCCCATCTTTTTCATCACTATGCAATAGTTTTCTATCCCCAAGAAAGCTCAGGCATTTGGAAGTCAGGCTTGGTCATCTTTTGCTTTATAATTAAAGAATATTTGTATCTGTGAGGTGATGAGAGTTCAGAAAACACTATGGTGAAGACCTAGACAGACAAATAAGAACATATGATGTTTTTCTTAGAGGTGACATTACCTCTAATTTCTCCTGGAATAGTTGCTTCCATTTAATGCACAGAAAGTGAGTTCTTCCCTGCTCATATATTTGAACCTTTATTATAGTCTGTTCCTTAGTCTGTGGGCATGTGACTCAGTAACATGAGTCTAGAAAAAGTGGGACAGACTATTTGCATGTTAATTTGAAATTGAATATCCTTTTTTATATATGGGCAGATGCATTTTCTTCATTGAGATATACAACATATGCTTTGAATAAGAACAGATTGTATTACTGATTTGCAAACGTTGACAAAATAATGGCTCAAGAGTTCACAGTTGTCTTTGCCATGATTCTCTATCTAATGAGACAAGTTTTTTTCCAACTGGGATAACAGAGATCCCCTTTTGAAAAAAAAATAATAATGGCTTTTTTGCATAACGCTTTATATTTTTCCAAAAATTTCATTCATTCTTTGACATGTTAAAACTTAAATATAAATATAAAAAATAGAAAATAATTATGTAGAAGGTCTATTCTGTGACCAAATGGTACCAGGCTTAAACACAGACTAAGCTGAACCAAACACACACTTCTATTATTATAGTCTAGTTGCGGATACGTTCAAGGAAACAGCAAACCATATAATTTTCTACAGGTAATTTCTCTATCTCAACCCTCCCAACATCCTGTCCAGTAGGCAGCTGTGGTAGGCAGAATAATGACTCTCCACAGAACTCCACATCCTCATCCCCAACACCGGTGAATATGTTACTTTACATGGCAAAGCCAATTTTACAGATGTGGTTAAGCTAGTGATCTGGAAATAGGGAAACCACCCTGGATTATATGGGTGAACCCAAAGTAATCACCAAGGTCCATCTAAGAGGGAGACAGGGGAGTCAAGAGATGTGACATTGGAAGAAGATGTGACAATGGAAGCAGAAGTGGGAGTGATACAGGACCACAGATCAAGAAATTTGGGAACCTCAAAATGCTGAAAAAGGGAGGGAAGCAAATTATCTCCCATACATCCAGAAGGAATGCAACCCTGGAAATATCTCCATTTTAGCCCACTGAGACCCATCTTGGACTTCTAACCTCTGAATAATAAATTTGTGTTGTTTATAGTTGCCAGAGGGGAGAAGGTGGGAGGGTTGGGTAAAATGGGTAAAAGGAAGAAGGAAGTGTAGGCTTCCAGTTATGGAATGAGTCACAGGTGGAAAAGTACAACATAGGGAATACAGTCAATGGTGTCGTAAATGTGTTGCATGGGGACAGATGGCAGCTACACTTATGGTAAGCATACAAAATGTACAGACTTGTCAAATTGCTATGTTGTACACCTGAAACTAATGTGTAACATTGTGTGTCAACTATACTTCAATTTAAAAATTGTGATAATTTATTATACCAGCAACAGGAAACTAATACAGTTGGATACCATTATTGATCCAGTTTAAAAAGAAAAAAATGATTGAAAAGTTCACAAGACTTAAAACTCATACATTCTGGAGGCAGTACAAAACAGTATAACAAGCATGGAGGATACTTTGGCATTATGTATCAAAATTACCAATGCGTTTACTCCACTTATCCCAATGCTACAGATATACATGCTTGCATGAAATGGCACATGTTCAAGTTCATTCACAGCAGCATTATTCATTACAGCAAAATATTGTAAACAATCCAATTGTTTATCTCCAGATAAGTATGGAAATAAACTTCACAGTGGTACACTATGCAGCTGTGAAAAGTAATGAGGCAACTCTATATATACTGATATGAAAAGATCTCCAAGATTTATTGTTAAGTGAAAAAAGCATATAGTGTGCTACATTTTTTTGTGTATGAAGAGGGAGAAAATCAGAATATGTATTCATACTTACTGATACTTGAATAAAGAAATATTGAAAGGATACACCTAAAGCTAACAAAAGTGGTTATTACCTATAGAAGACATAATTGTGTGGGATGAGGTAGATGGAGATAGGGGTGGCGGAAAGATTTTTCAGTGTACATTTTTCCATGTCTGATTTTTTAACTATATGAATGTACCACACTATTTTTTTAAATTCATTTTAAAATGAGTTTAAGTAACTTAGTGCTCTCAGGTTGCACAATCAACAATAACAAGTAGGAATAAGAGCAGTACTGGCGCAGCTACCCCTTAATGAGCATGCTGTGTGCTGGACTCCTTTGGGTCTTTCTCATTAAATCCTTACAAATACCTCAGCAAAGCAGGGATCATTGTCTTATTTACCATAGATGAAGAAACTGAAGCTCAGAGAAGGTGAGGCTTGCCTGAGGTCACTGCTTATGAGCAGAGGAATTGACCTCTTAGCTTAGGTCTCTCTGATTCCAAAGCTCATGCTCCTGGCCACCAAGTTATAGTGCCAGTGTTAGTGCTTTCAATATGCAAGTCTTCTCACATACAAGCTGTTGGTGGCCTAAGGTGAAAACCAAGTTGGCTAAGTGAAACATGAGGGAGTTATATTTTGGGGGGGAGAGGGAGGGACCAGGGGATAGCCAGGCTGTTCTGTGAAGCTCTGGAGAGCTTGATTTGGGAACAATCTATTGTAAATCTGTAAAATTAGATAGTCAAAATGGTATCATTAGTGGTTACTTTATGAAATTAAATTGACAGGTTCTCCCTTACTCTTCTAGGCCAATATCTGGGCACTGCCCTTTTGAATCCTCCACCTGCTCCACTCCCCGGCCCAGACTCCAACATTTATGTAGTCGAGGGCAAGGATATAAATGGAGATCTGTGTACCATATTTATGACTATTATAAGTTATAAGCCAACCTAAGAAACTGTCAGATAGAATATATTCTATCTGTCCACCCACCTTAACAAACATACTTGCAGAACCATGTGAAAAGCCATGTCTGAAGTTAAATTTCTTAGGCTCCTAAAAGTTCTGAGCCCAAAATGCTATTGCAGAGAGTTCTAGTTTCTGCCCCATGAACTATGCATTCTCTTTTCCCATCCCTAGATCCCCCTCCATGCCACAATCAGCCTCAAAATCCCAGCCTGCATGTCCAAACTCCATTTACACACCTACAAACAGCCACCTTTAGGCCATCCTTTGGACCTAGGGGTATATATTCAGCAGCACATTCTGTCTTTGGGAAAATGGACCCAGAGACAGCTCACATAAATCCTGCAAGCTGGCTCAGGGCCATTGGGAATTCCATTTCCAAAAACATAGTCTAAATGGTTAGAGAGAGGGCTACAAAGTCAGAAGACAAGAAGAGCCAAAGTCTACTAGGTTATGGGGCCCAGAGAAGGCAGCCTTCTTTCTCAGGTCAGGTAGAAATGTTGCCTGCCCCTATAAGTGTTCACAAAAGTGGTCCTGTGAGGTGGACAAAATACAGGGCTCAAGCCCAATCAATCACTTAGTGAACAGGAGAAAACAGAGAGGAAGGGAAAAAAATCACACGGTTCATGGTAAATTCATGTGTTACACAAGTAAATATGGGGGAAAACAACTAGATTAGACTCAAAATTCTGGCGCGGTGATGACGTTTCAGACATGTCTAAGCTTGATTTTAAAACAGGAGCAATTTATTAAAAAAAAAAATAGAAAAGACCAGTGAAACCTGGTTTTTGAAGAGATAAACAAAACTGATAAGCCTTTAGCTAGACTCATCAAGAAAAATGGAAAGAGGGCTCAAATAAATAAAATTGGAAACAAGAAAGAAAAAGTGATAACCAAGACCACAGAAAGTGTTTTAAGAGATTAGTATGAAAAATTATACGCCAACAAATTGGACAACTTAGGAGAAATGTATAAATTCCTAGAAACAGACAATCTTCCAAAACCAAATCAGGAAGAAATAGAAAATCTGAACAGTCCAAATGCTAGTAACAAAACCAAATCAGTAATTAAAAAAAACTCCCAACAAACAAAAGTCCAGGACCAGATGGATTCACAGGTGAATTGTACCAAACATTTAAGGTACAATTAGTACCTCTTTTCAGACTATTCCAAAAAAACAGAAAGAGGAGGAAAGCTTCCAAATACATTCAATGAGGCCAGAATACCCTAATACCAAAACCAGACAAAGACACTATAAAAAAAAGAAAACTACAGGCCAATATCCTTGATAAACATACCTGCAAAAGTCCTCCACAAAATATTAGCAAGCCACATTCAAAAATACACCAAAAGGATCACTGACCACGATCAAGTAGGATTTATTCCAGGGATATAAGGATAGTTCAATATTTGCATATTAATCACATGATAAACCACACTAACAAAGCAAATATAAAAATCATATGATCATCTGAATAGATGCGGAAAAGGCATTTGACAAAGTATAACATCCATTCGTGATAAAAAAAAAAAGAAATTTTTCAACAAAGTGAGTTCAGAGGGAACATATCTCAACATAATAAAGGCCATATGTAAAAACCCCACAGTTAACATCATACTCAATAGTGAAAAACATTGAGCATTTCCTCTAAGATCAGGAACAAGATGAGATGTCCACCCTTGTCATTTTTATTCACACAATACTGGAAGTTCTAGTCATAGCAATCAGACAAGAAAAAGAAATAACAGGCACCCAAATTGGTAAAGAAGAAGTTAACTGTCACTATGTGCAGATGGCATGATACCATACATAGAAAACTCTAAAGACTCCATCAAAAAACTGGTATAAGTAATGAATTCAGCAAAGTTGCAAAATACAAAATTAATACACAGAAATCAATGTGTTTCTAATACTAATACCAAAGCAACAGAAAGAGAAATTAAGAAAACAGTTCCATTTACAAATGCACCAAAAAGAATAAAATATCTAGGAATAAATTTAACCAAGGAGGTGAAAGACCTGTTCTCTAAAAACTATACAATTTTGATAAAAATGAATTGCAGATAACATAAAAGAATGGAAAAATATTCCATGCTGATGAACTGTACGAATCTATATTGTTAAAATGTCTATACTACTCAAAGCAATCTACAGATTCAGTGTGATCCCCATCAAAACACCAACAGCACTGTTCACTGAACTAGAACAAATAATACTAAAATTTCTGTAAAACCACAAAAGACCCTACATAGCCAAAGCAATCCTGAGAAAGAAGAACAAAGTGGGGGAATATCACAATCCCAGATTTCAAGATATACTACAAAGCTGTAGTGATGAAAACAGAACGGTACTGGCACCAAAACAGACACATAGATCAATAGAACAAAATAGAGAGCCCACAAATAAGCCCCTGCTTATATGGTCAATTAATTTTCGACAAAGGAGGCAAGAATGTACAATGAGGATAAGACAGTCTCTTCAATAAAGAGTAGTGAGAAAACTGGACAGCAACATGCAAAAGAATGAAACTGGACCACTTTCTTACACCATACACAAAAATAAACTTAAAGTGGATTAAAGACCGAAATGTGACCTGAAACCATAAAAATGCTGGGAGAACAAAGGCAGTAACTTCTCTGATACTGGCTATGTCATCATTTTTCTAGATATGCCTCCTGAGGCAAGGGAAACAAAGGCAAAAGTAAACTACTGGAACTATATCAAAATAAAATGCTTTTGCACAGTAAAAGAAACCTTCAACAAAATGAAAATCCAACCGACTGAATGGGAGAAGATATTTGCAAATGATATATCTGATAAGGAGTTACTACACAAAATATATAAAGAACTTATGCAACTCAACTCTGGAAAAAAATAACAATCAAATTAAAAAGCAGGCAGAAGACCTTAATACACATGTTTCCAAAGAAGACATACAGAGGACCAACAGACACATAAAAAGATGCTCAACATCACGCATCATCAGGAAAACACAAGTCAAAAACACAATGAGATACCACATCATACCTGTCATAGTGACTAAAATAAAAAAGGTAAGAAAAAACAAGTGTTGGAGAGGATGTGAATAAAAAGGAACCCTCGTGCATTGTTGGTAGGAATGTAAACTTGTGAAGCCACTGTGGAAACTGGTATGGAGGTTTCTCAAAAAATAAAATAGAATTACCATATGATCCAGTAATCCCACTATCGGGTATTTTCCAGGGAAAGCAAAAACACTAATTCAAAAAGATATATGCACCCCTATGTTTATTGCAGCATTATTTACCACATCCAAGCTATGGAAGCAACCTAAGTGACCATCAGTAGATGAACGGAAAAGGGAGAGGTGGTATACAATGGAAAATTACTCAGTCATAAAAAATAATGAGATCTTGCCATTTGCAACCACATGGATGGACCTGTAGGGTATTATGATAAGTGAAATAAATCAGAGAAAGAGAAATATCATAAAATTTCACTTACATGTGGAATCTAAAAACAAAACAAACAACAAAAAACAGAAATACAGATCCATAAATACAGAGAACATACTGATGGTTGCCAGAGAGGAGAGATGGGGAGAGGGGCAAAATGGGTGAAGAGGAGAGAGAGAGATGCAGGCTTCCAGTTATGGAATGAGTAAGTTACAGGGCTAATATGTGGAATATAGTCAGTAGTATTGTAACAGAGTTGTATGGTGACAGATGGAAGCCACACATGTGGTGAGCACAGCATAATGTACAGACTTGTCAAATCACCATGTTGTACCCCTGAAAGTAATGTAATATTGTATGTCAACTACATTTCAATTAAAAAAATAAATAACTCTCCTCAAAATATCCAAATAACTTACTTTAAAGAAATCATCTTATCAATTTTAAACCTGTACTCCCTATTTAGCAAACAATAAATGTCAGTACTTAGGGAAAATAAGTAAATAAAAGATGAGCAGCTGAGCATTGATGAAAATGTACCATTTTTCCTTGCTAATGTCAAAATATTTAAGCTACACACACACATTTTTTACCTTAGAAATCATTCACTCTTGGTATCAAAGTCCCTATTTAAGTTTGGACTCTGTTGATTACAAAGAACTGAATGTCCCTCAGGTGCGTAAAGTTATGGGGGTTTGTTGCTAGCCCATAGTCGGTTAGATTATTTACTTTACTTTTTAATGTTTATTTATTTTTGAGAGAGAGACAGAGTACAAGCTGAGAGAGGGGCAGAGAGAGAGGGAGAGGGTCAGAGAGAGAGAGGGATACACAGAATGAGAAGCAGGATCCAGGCTCTGAGCTGTCAGCACAGAGCCCAGTGCAGGGCTCAAAGCCACGAACTGTGAGATCATGACTTGAGACAAAGTCATGACACTTACCTGACTGAGCCACTCAGGCACCCCGTGGTGGGTCAGATTATTAACTTACTCATATCTTTAGACTTTCCTCCTCCCACCACCACAGAGAAGTCTCCTGGGGCTGCTCAGGCTGATCCTACTCGTTGTGGTAAATTGGACCTTTGGGATTCATAATGCACAATTCAGAGTAAAGGGAAAGGAGAAGAAAAACTAGAAATCCAAAGGGCAGGGCTAGAAATGAATTGGGGGCATGGAGCTTTCTGCAGAAAATAACACATATAAAGAAATTTTACAATGTTTTATTTTAGTCTACGTGTCCCCTTCATAATGTTTGAGCAATATAAGTTGCAAATTAGTCTGCAATTACATTTAATTGCCAGGATACACTCTGTTGGTGGTGACTTGGTACTGTAACTCAGTGAAGGCTTTAGGCCTTGCAGGTGGTTGTAGGAACAAGGACCCTGGGAATTTCATAGAGATGTAGGAACAACCCTGTTAACACATTTCATGGTGATCAGAACATGATGCAACAACTAAATGTGGGTCAGGACCAAAAGCAGTTTTGTCCATTGTCAACCATTATGTCACTGTATCTCTAATTACTCCTGCCACTACCAACCAAGCATCCAGGGTTTTCCTCAGTTCATGGCTCTGATGGTCTCACACCCTGTGCAAACTATTCTCTTCCTGTGTGTCATTTTTAGTGGCAGCCTCTAAGTGGGCATTAGAAAGCAGTCTGAAAATCTTTTGGAGCTCTCTCCTTCTAAGCAAATGCTCAGATTTTATTTATCTGCCCTACTAGAAGTTATGTGTGTCCACAGGACTGTCTTTCAACAGTGAAACTGAATAGAAGTGACATTTCTATTCAGGGGGAAAACTTTAAAAGCCAGGGCATGCTTCATCACAGCCAGTATGGTCCAGACAGTGGCTGCTCCATCAGTCTGGGTCTCTGATGAGAAGGCTGACATTGCAGAGCAGGGTACCTAGCAAACTTACTACAAACATGTGGCCCAAACAAGAAATAAACCTTTGTTTCCTTCATTCCCTGAGATTTGGAACTTGTTTCTTACTACCACATAAGCTAACCCAGTAATTTTCAAAACGTGGTCCCTGAATCTAAAGTAGCAGCATCACCTAGAAATTTGTTAGAAATGCAAATTTAGGGGCTGCAGCCCAGACCTACTGAATCAGAAACTCTGGAGATGGGGCCCAGAATTCTGTCTTCTTTTTATTTTTTATTTTTTTTAATTCTTTTTTAAACATTTATTTTATTTTATTTTTTACAAATAGTTTATTGTCAAGTTGGTTTCCATATAACACCCAGTGCTCATCCCCACAAGTGCCCTCCTTCATGCCCATCTCCCCTCTCCCCCCCACACCCATCAGTCCTCAGTTTGTTCTCAACATTCAAGAGTCTCTCATGGTTTGCCTCTCTCCCTCTCCCCTACTATTTCCCCGCTTCTTCTCCCCCATGGTCCTCCGTTAAGTTCCTCCTAATCCTCCTATACGTGCAAACATATGGTATTTGTCCTTCTCTGCCTGACTTATTTCGCTCAGCATAACACCCTCAAGTTCCATCCACGTTGCTACACATGGCCAGATTTCATTGTTTCTCATTGCCATGTAGTATTCCATGGTATAGATAAACCACATCTTCTTGATCCATTCGTCCATGGATGGACACTTAGGCTCTTTCCAGGTTTTGGCTATTGTTGAGAGTGCTGCTATGAACACTGGGGTACATGTGCTCCTATGCATCAGCACTCCTGTATCCCTTGGGTAAATTCCTAGCAGTGCTATTGCTGAGTTATAGGGGAGTTCTATTGTAAATTTTTTGAGGAACCTCCACACTTTATTTTTGAGACACAGAGTATGAGCAGGGGAGGGCAGAGAGAGAGGGAGACACGGAATCCGAAGCAGGCTCCAGGCTCCAAGCTGTCAGCCCAGAGCCCTACATGAGGCAGAAACCCATGAACCACGAGATCATGACCTGAGCCAAAGTCAGCCACTTAGCCAACTGAGGCACCCAGATGCCCCTCTGTCTTCTTTTTAAATGTTTATTTATTTTTGAGAAAGAGAAAGAGAGCCAGCAGGGGAGGGGCAAAGAGAGAGGGAGACAGAATCCCAAGCAGGCTCCATGCTGTTAGCACAGAGCCTGATGTGGGGCTTGAACCCACAAACCATGAGATCATGACCTGAGCCAAAACCAAAAGTCAGACACTTACCCAACTGAGACACCCAGGTGCCCCCGGAATTCTGTCTTTTAATAAGTCGTGCAGAATATTCTAAGCTCATTAAAGTATGAGAGCCACTGACCTAACCTATCCTGAATGATTCTGCTTCCATTGCCTATAAACTGAAATTCTGTACCCGAGAATAAAATGCCCAAAGATTCTGGTCTAATCTAATCATCATCAGCTCATTGGGTGGAACTCTTGTACCACAGCACCTCATAGGCCATCGTCCAGACATAAACTAACAATCTTGTGCCTTCCTCAGGTTCAGTCAACCCTGGCCCCAGGAGCCAAAGTTTGGGAGGGGGTGGAAAGGGTCACTGACACAGAGCATGGCTACACATGTCTGCACAGCCACCTAGTAATACCCACTCAACAGCAGCTGATGGTATAGCAGTTGAGAGGGGGCTGTGGATGCAGCAGACACCATGACTGTTCTCCTCAATAAGTTATAACAAACACAGAATAATATACAGAATATAGGGCAACAAAATAGAACACTCTAAAGGAGTTGCAGTGGGTTCTACTGATCTGTCAAGAAACGTTTCCCATCCTTTTTTCCTGTTTCTGTCAATGTTAGTCTACAGAGGGGACCTCGGAAGCTTTAGCCAGTGTTTCTGAATCTTGGTGAACGTTGGAAACACCTGAGGAACTTTAAAAAGTACCAAAACTGTTCATTCTGAATCTGGGTGGGACGTGGTGGCAAGGAAGCTGCCAGATATAGCAACTAAAAATATAGGAAGTATGGTTAAATATGGATTTTGGATAAATAATGTTTTTTTTAGTATAAGGGTGTCCTATGCAATAGTTGAGATATACCTATAATAAAAAACATTATTTATTGCTTATGAGTTTAGACTTAATCAGGCCACCCCAGACAGAAGGAGCAGGAATACAGGCAGGAGGAGGGGGCAGGCGATCAATATTTTTAACGTTCCTCAAGTGATTACCATTTGCTGTTTAAGATAGGGAATCTCTAATTTTGTTCAGCCCATCCTTAACCCCACAGGATAAAAGTTATTATTATTCTCTGTCATCAGGGCTTTGAGTAAGAATAGAGTAGAATTCATTCTTTCCTAAACACACTTCAGGTAATGGATTTCACATTCATTTATTTTTGCTTCTCCCTCCATAGCACTGCAAGAAGGTGCAATGATTGACAACCCTACCATTGCTATTATGAGTGAACAGCACATAATCCCCCATTATGCAAATGCCTACCACCTCATTTCTGAATTAGGCATCAATTATTGCAATAGCGAGTGAAGGGAGTTAGAGAGAGAGCTGATCTCTGACTCAAAGTTGCAGGGAAAAAGATGAATAAAATTCAAGTGTACAACTAGCTTTTAGGTTGCCGCCCATAAATCTCATTAGAGTAAGCCTTTCACTTTACCTGAGCTCCAGTAGCCATAGCTCTTTCCAGGAGTATAGAATGATATCAAGTTATTCTGATCTGGCGAAAGCTAATGTAATCAGAGAAGATCCTGGATTGGATTATAATTTGTGGTTCCTGCAGTTGATTGAAAAAAATACTTCAGGGTGAAACCACAGTAGAATGTATATTGCTGTAGGATTACTGACTCAATCATTGGAACAAACAGGTAGGCTGTATCATATCTAGGTTATCATAGTGAAATAAGAATATCGGATTAACCTATGATAAAAAAGGTGAAGGGGATTAAGAGATACAAACTTTCTGTTAAGAAATAAATAAGTTATGGGGATGAAAGCCACAGCATAGTCAGTACTATCGTGTATTAACTTGTATATTATATATTGAATATTACTGAATGTAGTCAGTAGCATTGTAAAAACTTTGTATGGTAAGAGATGGTAACTACACTTAGTGTGGTGAGATCTGTGCAACGTATTGAATTGTCAAATCACTATACTGTATGTCTGAAAACAATATAATATCATCTGTCAACTATATATTTCATTAGAAAAGAAAATTGCTTGGAGAAGACAAACCATTATGATTCATAGCCAAGGATGACTTTTGAGAACACTGCCAACGTGACATGTCATACATTCTTTTAATATTGTATATTTAATATATATATGTATTAACGTTTTGTTTTGTTTTTGAAAGAGAAAGAGCTTGAGCAGGGAAGGGGCAGAGAGAGAGGGAGACAGAGAATCTTAAGCAGGCTCCACACTGTCAGTGCAAAGGCTGGCATGGGGCTCGAACCCATGAACCATGAGATCATGACCTGAGCCGAAGTCAGATGCTCAACCAGGTGCCCCTAAATGTATTTTTATACACATTTCCAATGATCTGAATATTATAACTTACTATAAAATACTTGAAAATGTAGAGATAAGTCATTCAGAATATCACTAATAGAACCATAATGTGCACTTGGCTCCATTTTCTTCTATTTTTTTTTAAGTTGATTTTTATTTATTTCAAGGGAGAGATAGAGAGCAACCAGGGGAGGGGCAGAGAGACAGACAGACAGAATCCCAAGCAATCTCCATGCTGTCAGCACAGAGCCCGATGCGAGGCTTGAACTTAACAAACCATGAGATCGCGACCTGAGCCAAAATCAAGAGTCCAATGCCTAGTTTAACTGCCTGAGCCACCCAGCAACCCCAGCTACATTTTCGCATGTTTGTCTAGACTAGAAATTCTTTTGTGTGTTTTCAAGTGGTTGTCCATCAGAGATTCTTAAAATCTGACTACACTGTAGCCTCAATGCTTCTCTTCATCACACAGCAAGCAACTCAAACACCATTTTAAAACTATTCCTTTCTTTCCTTTCTTTTTAAGTCTCTAACCCTATCTCAGTGGATGACCTCACGTGCTATCTCAAAAAGACCATAGATACTAATAATTCTTGAGAGTTGATTACCTTCAGTTCAATACTCATGGTCCCCTCACATTTTCCCCTTTACCCTCTAAAGAGAGACAATCCTTCCTCTCCTAAGCTAACATTCTACCTGGTCTCCATCACTTGGTGTCTCCCTGAGTCAATCTTTCCCCTGTTCCCTGGTCCCCAACACTCCGTGCTCCCTCCCCTGCAGTAAACTAACCCCCCAACTATACTCTGATTTCCGTTGCTCAATGTTTCCTCAAGTGGCTCACATTCATTGATAATATGATTTATACATGGTGGGATTATCAGTCCTAACCTCCCCCCAAAAACCTCCTCACCATATAATAATACCTGGAATTCCTAGTTGAGCTTGCAAAAATTTCAGATGTGTCATTGTACAAATGCATGTAAAATGTAATTGTTTCTAATTTTCTGGAATACCTCTCAACTGTTAATACAATTCTTTATGCCATCAGATGGCAGAAACAATCTCAATTACATCAGGATTTCTCTTGCTCACACACTTCTTTTGAGGTTTTATCTAAATTCTGGCAGGCCTATGTGATAACAATACTATGAAAAACAATGACTGACCCTTACATGCCATTACTCTGTGCTAGGCATTGTTTTACATGCCTTCCATGTCTTAACTCATTTGATTCTTACAACAGCCCAAGGTAGGATCTATTCTTCTCCTATTTTATGCATGGGAAGATGAGTACATAGGAAATTAGTTATTTGCTCGAGGAAACAATTTTTTAAATTTTTATTATTTTTGAGAGAGAGAGACAGTGAAAGTGGGAGAGGGGCAGAGAGAGAGGGAGACAGAGAATCCAAAGCAAGCTCCAGGCTCCAAGTGGTCCAAACAGAGACCAACCCCAGGCTTGAACTCATGAACCACAAGATCATGACCTGAGCAGAAGTCAGATGCTTAACCAACTGAGCTACGCAGGCACCTATCAAGGAAACAAAGTTTTATAAGTCATGCTATAGTCCATGCTCTAAACCATTACCCCAGGGACCCCTTAGTCACTTTTGTATCCCAAGGAATTAGCAGGCAGAATATGTGGGTTGGACCACTGTCTATGTTGGTATCCACTGAAACATCTTCCTTCCATGCAGTTGCCTGCTTACTCAACCTCATCCTTCATTCCAAGGCACCTTCATGATTGGCTTGCTTTCAGCTACTTCTACCCTCCCTTTGGGATCACTCTGTAGCTCTCTTGCCTTATTGAGCCTCAGCCACTCTGTTTACGTACCTAAAGCTGCCTCTAACTTGGTACAACATTTCAACCATATTTCTTTGCTACCTTCTTAGGCAATGCTTGGGAATGAAGGCAAAGGTCCCTTCTACTACAGATCAAGATCTCATGAACTCTCTAGAATTTCTTCTCCCACTCAACCCCAAGGTTTAGCCATGGAAGGCAGGACATAAGGATGTCCTCCTCAGGGATCTATAGTATTGAACACACTTTCTTCTCCTTGACTTCCCACTTTCTGGTCTGGGAGGTCTTTACTTAGTCAGGAATAGGTGAAAATTTGATCACATCCCTGGTCCCCCAAAATTTCAAAGTTTATGGGTCAGTCTTTCTATCAAATCAGTGGGACTAACTAAGGCCTTTAAAACTCAAAATCCAAGAATTGGCTTCTGTTTTTAGTCTTGAATACCTAGTCTTCCAAATACAAAAAGGGCCACAGCACTCACAGAAACACTAAGAAAGGCACCTGTTGCTGCATGATATTGAGTAAAGGTTAAATTTTTCACGTAACAATTCCATATGAGGTTTGGATAGGTTTTCCTGAAAAACATTTTATCCACATATTCATGTTTATTTACTTACATATTATTTAGTTTGTTATTTATGAAACATTTATTAAGCACTATATTAAAGTTTCCAGACAAATAGAACCAATAAGATGCATATAGATAAATTTATTTTAAGGAATTAGTTCACACAATTGTGGAGGATGACAAATTCCAATCTGCAAGACAGGCTGACAGGTTGGAGACCCAGAGTAGACTTGACATTGCAGTTAGAATCTGACGGCGGCAGAATTCCCTCTTCATGTGAAGGGGTTAGCTTTTTTAGATTAAGGCCTTCAAATGAGTGAAGAAGTTCCATCCATATTAAAAATCTGCTTTTCTCAAAGTCTATTCGTTCAAATGTTAATCCCATCCTCCCCAAAAACCTTTACAGAAACATCTAGAATAATGTTCAACCAAATATCTGGAGACTGTGGCCTAGACAGGGTGACAGATAAAATTAACCATCACAAGCACCTCCTCAGCTGTTTTTCACTGGGGATATAACAGACAGAACAAACATGGTCCCTGGCCCCATGATGTTTACTCAAAAATTCATTAACTCAACAGTGCGTGGATGTAAATAAATTCAAACTCAAGTGCAAAAGGTTGAAACTAGCCTTTTTTGAAGTAGCAATATTGATAAGGAAGAGAAAGAGATAAACAGGTCTCTGGGTGCCAGAAGCTAGACTCCAGGGAAAAGGTAGTAGAAGGCGATTCTGTTATCCTTAAAGATGAACCTGAAATCACTCACAGTTTGTTCAGGGTCATTCCTACTCATTCCCCCAGCTAATTCTTCCAGAAGGAGGTAGTCCCCTTTTGCCATTTGGAGATGGGTATTGTCAGGAGAGGCTTCTTAGAGGAGGTGATGTTTCAGTTAAATGTTCAGTGATGGATAGATGTACATTTGTCAGGAAGGACAGGAAAGGGTTATGCCAAGCATTAGAGGTCAAAGAAACCATAAATAAAGTCTAAAAGGGGACTATATCATATTTAGGGAGGCACAGATATTCTTTGGCTAGAGCACAGGGCACAATGGCAAAGCACAGAGACAAAAGAGGTGGAGAATTACCCATGGGGCTTTGTTTCCCATGCATGCTTGGACTTAGCAGTGAGAAACCATGACAAGTGTTACATTGAAGCAGAGGTGATTGTTTTGTGCTTTAGAAAGATAATTCTGGTCAAGAGTCTTGGGATGGATTACAGTGGGCCAAGACTGGAGCCAGAACCATTAGTGGGCAATTAAACAATCTTGAGAGAAATGGGGAGGGCCTCAAAGTGAGCCTGGAGAGAAGAGAACAAAGGTTGGAAGATACAATGGGATTAGATTAAAAAGACTTGTTGATTTATTGATGGGGGGCGGGGGGGAGTTGGGGAGAGGAGTGGTCCTTTCAACCAGTGGAGCTTCACACCTTCAAATGGAACACACAAGCTTGGGCAAGGAAAAACATAATCATGGTGACCATAGTAGAGGGCACACCCCTACGCATAGTCCTGGATGACATAAACCCAGGGTTCTTATATAATCTAAGAAAGGGGGAGTAAGGTCCCTCAAATTGACTAATAATATCAGACTTCCTGCCAGTCTTCACATATGGTAGACTAAGAAATAATTGGATTAGGTGTCATGGTATAATTCACAGCCGGTCATTTTATATTACTCAAGTTAACACTTACAATAACTCTATGAGATCAATCTATTATCATCCCTATTTGGCAAAGACCTTATAACCTTCCCAAGACCATCCAACTGATAAGCAGTAGTCATGAGTCAAACCTTGGTGTTTAAGCTGATTCATAGCCATCAGATTAGGGCCCGGAGAAAGGAACTACCTAGACTTAGTCTAAGCCATTTTTTTATTTGTATACAATCCAGTACTGAATAATTTAAGGATCTCTTGCCTCTTTCCACAAAGGAATGCCAATATAAATGAGTATAAAGCTCATCTGATTTATAATTCATTTTCTTAAATGTGAAGATGCGATCTTATACAATTTCCCTTTTTGTTGTTACTTTCCTCAGTACCGTAGTGGCAAATGAGAGGGTGTAATGTGTTTGTTTGAGGACCCTATAACCTCTTGCCCATTTAGCCAAAAAGCTTGCCTGTCTTTATAAAATAAAAGCATTGCCCTCTTCTGTTATAGGTACTCCAAACACACAGGACTCACTGGATGTCATTACATACACATCATTTTAAATCTTCCACTTTCCCTTTAATACTGCTTGGTGAAGGCAGTCTTCCTCCTCCCTCCGGATGAAAACCTATGCAACCTACTCACTTTTAGGTAACAAACATTCCTAAGATCATTTTAAATTGCAAACCCGGTCTTAGCTGGAAAAGTAAAAATACTCACTGAAATATAATGATAATCTCTTCAATCCTTATTGAAAGGTAAGGCTTCTCCCCCTGAAGCAGGCACATGCATCTTTCTTCTCCTTTCCCAAATGGCGTTTCTCCTCTTCCTTGAGCTTGACCTCCTTCCCCAGCAGGACCAAAGCACAGGGAGAGAAGGAATGTTAGAACTACAGGACAAATGTGAATTAAATGACCCTGTGGTAAAATGGCTTTGAGTTCTGTGGGCAGGCTGGAGCTTCACATGTTCTCTTTCCTCTTCTCTTGTGAAACGTTCCTAAGGTTCTCAGTGGTCCCCCAGCATTGGGGTCTCTCTCTGTAGCTTCCTGTAGATGATGTTTATTTGACTTATCAATAATTAAGAGACATGTTGGAAGATTTTTCAAATATATATATATATATATTTGCAATGCATGTGTGCATTGAATATTTTGAGGCAATCTGGTATGCCAAATTTAGAATTATTACGGCTTTGTACTTAGCTGAGCCTTTTATTATTATCATGATCTTCCTTTGCCTTAACAATGCTTCTTGTATTGTATTGTAGTCTCTTTCATTTGGACTAATTTGAAGTGTTCATGACAGACATGGCTATCATGATTTTCTTTCGATTAGAATTTACTTCTTTTATTTTCTCTTTCCTTTTTACTTTCAAACTGTCTCTAGCCTTATAATTTAAACCTGTTTCTAATAAACAACATTTAGCTGGATTTGGTTATTTCTGAAATTTTATTTTGTGCTTTCTACTTACCTATTTTTTCTTTGTTTCTTTTTTCCTCTCTATTGCCTTCTTTTAAGTTGATTTTTTTGGTGGGCACCTGGGTGGCTCAGTCAGTTAAGTCCCTGACTTCAGCTCAGGTCATGATCTTTCTGTCCATGGGCTTGAGCCCCACGTCAGGCTCTGTGCTGACAGCTCAGAGCTTGGAGCCTGTTTCAGATTCTGTCCCTCTCTCTCTCTCTCTCTCTCTCGCTCTCTCTCTGCAGTCCCCATCCCCACTTGTGCTCTGTCTCCCTCTCTCTCAAAAATAAACATTGAATTTTTTTTAGAGAAATAAAGTATCTTTACATTGATTTTTTTTTTCTTACTCCAATTTCTATTTAATGGGGCTGAAAGTTATATACTCTGTGTATCTTCTTTTAGTACTTGCTTTGGAAATTTTACCATGCCTAATTGCTTTGGTTGAATAATGCTCCCCACTCAAAGATTTCCATGTCCTATTCCCAGAACCTGTGAAAATGCTATTTTATATTGTTAAAAGGACTTTGAAAATGTGATTATGTTAAAGATTTTAAGATGGGGAAACAATCTTAGGTAATCTGGATGGGTCCAATGTAATTACATGGGTTTTTTAAAAATAGTTTTTAAAATTTTAATACAGTTCAAATCACTGTGCTGGGTTCATTTCAGCTCCTTTACTGCCAAACCTGGGGCCAGGGACTGCTTCAGTTTCTCTGCCTTCTCTTTGTCTGTGACGACCAAAGTGTAAAGGTATCTGCTGTATCAGACTTTAAACTTATCCTTATTTTTCTTGATCTTGACGGACTTGGCATCCTTTCATCTGGCCATGAGCAGAAAATCCTTGATTTCTTTAATTTTGCAAAGCATGGTTATAAAGGGCACAGGCAAGTACATGGCAGGCAGCTGGTCATGGTTTACCCCGGATTACCTGTCAGAGCCCACATGAATCCTTCCAAGAGGGAGATAAAAGGGTTAGAGTAAAAAAAAATGGTGGTGTGGTGACAGAAATTGAGAGAGGGATTGCAAGATGCTACACTGCTGGCTTTGAAGATGCAGGAAGGGGCCTGAGCCAAGGATACAGACAGTCTCTAGAAGGCAGATAAAGCAAGGAAACAGATTCTTTCTTAGAGCTCTCAGTAGTAACATAACCCTTTTAGACATCCGATTTTCAAAACTATAAGAGAATAAACTTGTGTTGGTTTAAACCAGAAAGGATGTAATCTTTGTTATAGCAGCAATTGAAAACTAGTACAGTTTTCAAAAAGAGGGTAACAAATACAACAAAATGTGAGAGTGGCTTTGGAACTGAGTTAAGGAAGGGGTAGATGGTGAAAGAGACTTGAGGTGTGTAATAGAAAAAAATCCTAAATTGCCTTGAATGGACTGTTAAAGAAAATGTAGACATAAATTTCACTTTCTGCCAGTGAAAGCTCAGAAAGAAATGAGGAGTATGGTAGAGAAAGCCTGTATTAGCTTAGAGAATACGTAAACCATCATTATTATCATTGAGAGAAAGATGGTGACAGGTCAGAGGGAAATGAGAAGCATGATAGAAAGTGAAGGAAAGGAGATCCTTGTTATACAGTGGCAGAAAACATAACTCAATTGTGTGTTCTATAGTTGTGTAGAAATAAGAATTTGTAAGTGATAAAAGCAGATATTTGGCTGAAGAAATTTCCAAGCAACATGTTAAAAGTTCTACCTGGTTCCTTCTTGGTGCTTATAGTAAAATGCAAGAATATAAAGATTGAAAAACTAGTAAGAGGGACACCTGGATGGCTCAGTCAGTTGAGCATCTGACTCTTGACTTTGGCTCAGGTCATGATTCCAGGGTGGTGGGATCAAACCCTGTGTCGGGCTCCATACTGACCATGGAGGTTTCTTAAGATTTTCTCTCTCTCATGCTCTGCCACTCATGCTCTCTCTCTCTCTCTGAAAAAAAAAAGAAAAAGAAAAAAGGAATCAGGATCGGGTGATTTAGGAAATTTTCAGTCTACCCATATTGCAAAAGATGTTAAAATTAGGAGATTGGCCGCCAGGAGAGCATACCTTGGAGAGAAAGCCAAAAGTATGGTTGGACAACCTTTTTTTTTTTTTTTTTCTCANCTTCTCTGCCTGACTTATTTCGCTCAGCATAACACCCTCAAGGTCCATCCATGTTGCTACACATGGCCAGACAACCTTTTGCAAGTAATAGAATTCTGAAATGAAGCCACTATCATTGTTATTACTGGCATTATTTTAAACATTTAATATTATTTGGATTTACTTATATGATTACAAGCTTCTCTCCTTCACACTCATTCTTCTATTTCAGACCTTCTTTCCAGAGTCTTTTTCCTCCTTTCTTACATCATTAGGAATTCCTTGAGACAGGGTCTGTCAGTAGCAAACTCCGTTTTAACCTGAGGATATCTTTACTTCTCCTTCACTGTTAAAATTAAATTTTACAAAGTATGTGATTCTAGGTTGACAGTTCATGCATATCAGCCTTTTGACCACATTTTCTATTGTCTTATGGCTCCCATTATCGCTGTGAGAAGTTGGCTGTCAGTCTAATTGCTGACTTTTTAAGGAATTATTTTTCTGTCAGCAGTTCATAGGATCTAATCTTTATTATTAGTACTTTGTAGTTTCACTACAAGGTTTCTAGAAATGAAGTTCTTTCTGTCAATCTTTCTTGATTAGTTTCTGATAGTTTTTGATTCTTGGATCTGTTGGCTCATCAGTTCTGGAAAATGTTTGGCTATTATCTCCTGCGTTATCTTCTCCTAAGGGAAATCAAAGAGTTATGTCTGGGTTAGGAGATTATAGGGAATGCATTGCAAAGCAGAAAACAGCCTTCTGGCCTTGCTGAAAGCAGCAACCATGCTTCACTTATCTAATTAATGTATATCTAGGGATTAGGTCCTACCTATACTCACAAATTCCTTAGGCCATGTTATCACATGGAATATTTTACTCTATCTTAACTTGTTTTTCTGCACATTTTCTATACATTCTTACTGGCACGTAACCCACCAATGTATTGCTTATTGTTTCCCTAGGTGTATGCTCAATAAATACAGGAGCATGAGAGCAGCTTAGGGAGACTTCCCTTAGCCTCTCTCTTACCTCTCTTGACTTGCATGGAGTTCTTTCTGCCATCCTCAGCTTTATTGGACAAAGCCAAAAGCCAAACCCACATCCTCCAACTTCTCTATCCTCTCTTATAGCACTTCTGTTAGATTCCTTCTAGACTTTCTTATTCTACCCTTTGTATTCTGTGACACTTTTAAATATGTTCAACATTCTCATCTCTCTGCAGAAGTTTCTCCTCCAGTTCATTAATTCTCTATTCAACTATGTCTATTTTGCTGTTTAATCCACCGAGTTTTTTACTGAAATTATGATGTTTTAATTTACAGAAGTTTTATTTTGTCCCCTTTTTTAAACATTTATTTACTTATTCTGAGAGAGAGAGAGCAGGAGTGGGGAAGGGGGGTGCAGAGAGAGAGGGAGAGAATCCCAAGCAGGCTCTATGTTGTTAGTGCAGAGCCTGATGTGGGGCTCAAACCCACGAACAATGAGATCATGACCTGAGCCAAAATCAAAAGTCAGATGTTTAATTGACTGAGCCACCAGGTGCCCCTATTTTGTCCCTTTTCAAATATGGTCAATCATTTGATAGTCTGTCAATTTTTCTTTAAACATTTCATATATAATAAATTTATATTCTATGCTTAACGATTCCAATATATATGTCCTTAGAGGCTTAAATATATTATTTATTATTTCTGTGGACATTCCCTCATGGTAGCTTTTTTCCTAATGTGTGTAGAATTTTTTATTATGAGCTAATATTTTCTTGACCTTAATCTGTGGCATACTAAAGGAGCTAACTTGATATGCTCTCCTCAGGAAAGGTGTCTATTTTCTCTTTCTGGGCATGGGTAGAAATAGAGTAGTCAAGGATTATCAACCAGGTACCACTTTAATTAAAGCCTTCAGGGGTACCTCAGTTGAGCATCCAACTCTTGATTTTGACTCAGATCATGATCTCATAGTTTGTGAGCTTGAGCCCTGCATCAGCTCTGAACTGACAGCATAGAGCCTGCTTGGGATTTTCTCTCTCCCTCTCTCTCTGCCCCTCCCTGGCTTATGCTCTCAGTCTTTCTCAAAATAAACATAAAAAATAAAAATAAACCTTCAATAGCTATATTTGGATAATACTTCCCAAAGGAATTCTCAAAGAAAACTGTTATTTAATCTCTTCTTTTTCTTCCCTTTTTCTCATCACGACAACAGATATCTTTTTTTTTTTTAATATTTTTATTTATTTCTAGGAGAGAGAGAGAGAGAAAGCATGAGCAGGGGAGAGTCAGAGAGAGAGAGGGAGACACAGACTCCGAAACAGGCTCCAGGCTCTGAGCTGGCAGTCAGCACAGAGCCCGACGCGGGGCTTGAACCCACGAACCGCGAGATCATGACCTAAGCGAAAGTCGGACGCTTAACCGACTAAGCCACCCGGGTGCCCCACGACAACAGATATCTTTACAGACTCCCTTTGTTGACCAGTGGATTTTTTTTTTCTTTTAGTCTATTTATTTGCTAGGGGTCTAGCCCCTTCAAGAATTCTAGTTTAATGAAGGGGTCTCAGTTTTGTACAACTCATGGTATGATATCCTACTTAATCTGTGGGGTATTATTAATCTTCAAAGCTCTATAATTCTGAATCTACACTGCCAAGGTTCAAATTCTGTCTCTACCACTTACTGTATGATGATGGACACGTTACTTAACTTCTCTGTGCTTCACTTTCCTCTTCTATAAAATGCATATTGGTAATAGTTCCTCTTTCATAGGACTGTTACAAGGAATAAATGAACTGATATGAGTAAAATGCTTAGAACAGTACCTGAAGCCATAGAAAGTGCTCAAAAAGTGCTTCTACTTACTTTTGGTATTAGCATATGCCTCCATGTTGATTTAAGGCTCATTTACTCAGTTTTAGCTCATTGAACTATTTAAAAATGATCTTGAGGATTTGCTCATTTTCTTTCAAGCTGAGCAGCATTTAAAAGAATGTTTGTTATAATTTATCCAGAATCTAGTTTAACTTGTTATAATTTACCCAGAATCTAGTTGAAAAGAGTGTTACAGTTTATCTGGAATCTGGTTGAAAATCCTAGTAGGAAGGCTTTTTTGATGACTTAGTCCCTGTGTTGTAGAGACTGAAATGAAGGAAGCATCTCAAAGGAGTTTCAAGGCTGTGCCAGGGACCTCAGGTCCTTGAACATTTTAAGCTTTCCATGAATAGGAAAGGATAACATAAAATAACAAAGGGCTGTTTTGTTCCAGGTTCTCTTCAGAGGCATGGCCATGAGCCCTCCTTTCTGCTCCAGTGGAAACCCTTTCCCAGCTGCTTTGACAGCTCCCAGTGGAATGGCTACTTTCTTCTTTCCTCTGTACTTAGGCAGCGTACAATTACCTATTACAACATATGGATTATTTTACCTCATTCAACCTTATGTCCTTAGCACATAGTAGTTCTCAATAAATGTTAAATGCATGAGTGAACAAATGAAAGAAAAAGACAATGGAAGAAATAATGTATGAAGAATGAGCTCTTTCTCTGATTTAAAAGTAAAGGTGGGGGCACCTGGCTGACTCAGTCAGAAGAGCATGTGACTCTTGATCATGCAGTCATGAGTTCAAGGCCCACATTGGGTGTAGAGATTACTTAAATAAATAAAACTTTTAAAAAACAATTAAAAAATAAAAGTAAAGGTGAAACTTCCCCCACAACTTTTCAACATTCTAAATCTTCATCCACAAGCCAATAGATCAATATTGTTTAAAGACATAAAGATAAATAGCTGAACAAAAAGCAAAAGCATTAAAATTGGTTGCTTCTGAGGAATTAAATCAATAAAAGTGAGTCAGTGATCTATTTTTCTTTAAAAACCCTCTGTACTATTTGCTTTTTAACAATGTCCTATTTTATTTTTTAGTATGTACATCTTGAAAACAATTGAAATATTTAAAAACAAAGATTAGCCGATTCTGGACCTGCTGTAAAAAAAAAAAAAAAAATACAGCACCCAGCAGTGCATTTGACTTATGAGATTTATTACAATCCTTTTTTTATTTTTTAATTTAGTACCCAGAGTCCCAATTTCCAAAGAGTTGTTGACTCAAAGCCAAGTTGACAAATAAGCAGAATACTGAACTTTAATAGGGCAGCTCCAGTGGACCTAGACCGAGTTGAGTAGGCCTACTGACTGGTGCCAGACGGGGCGAAGTAAATTAATTAACTCCATGGTTTTTATGGAGATCTCTTGATCCCGAAACTTCTTTCTTCTTTACATGCTTCTCTTCTGATCCTGTGGAGATGAAAATTGACATCCATAGTCATATTCTACCAAAAGAATGGCCAGATCTAAAAAAGGTAATGGTGATTAATTTACTAAATTTTTTCTGGAACTTCTCCAGGGTTTCTCACTGCCTCTATTACAGATTTATCTCTTCTTTGGGGAATTAGATGTTAAGTTTCTCTGCTCTAGGGGTGATGTAAAATTATTTGCTATCTCTGATTTCTTACTTTTTAAAAATGACTTTTATATTTGTTTTGAAAGAATACTGATCAAAGAAATAGTGCCTTCTTAAAATCCCCTTTTCCCCTCAAATGAAGCATTCTTTAAAATTTCTGGACAATTTAAGTCAGGCAGTTTTACTTCCATTTAAATCACATATTCAGCTGCTGGGAGATATGTGCCAACTACAGAATTTAAAGTTACGGCTTCAAGTAAAAGACTATTAAAAATGGAATGTGATAGGCTTCCAGGACTTCTAAAACACATCTCCTTTCCAAAACGTTTAAAATAAGTTTTAGAAGCACCAAGAGATAGCTTTGTGGAATTTTTTTTAGGTCTATTTTAGGACACTGTCTGAAACCTTTCCTTTTGATGTTCTTTAAGCTGTAAATCCTTGTTATGAACTAGAGAGTAGAACATCAAAAAACCCTAGAGAAAATGACATGAAGTCTTTGTACAATGAGTGTCTCTTTCTCTGGATTTCTCAAAAGAGGGAAATTTCCTTTTGTCATTAAAAACTCTTGAATGAATACTAAAAAAAGGAGGCGGGGAACATGAAAGAAATTTACAATTGGCTTGAGTTTTATTTGGGCTAAGTATCAGGTTTTATTCAATCTTCAGCCTTCTCTCGTATTTTCATGCTACTGATAATGTTTCATGTTTTTTATCCTAAGTGGGGGAAAATGAATTAACCCAATCTCTAATTAAAATATGGTTTATTGTGCAAGTAAGTGAAACTATTTTCTTCTCATAGTTGTCTCCTGTGAGAAAGTTAATCTTGTTCCTTTGTCCATTGGCATTTTAAGTAAGATAGATGGTAGACATTTTAGACTAAAAATACAAATGATGCTGAACCATCTTTGAAAGGTTTTTCTGCTATAGCAAGTAGTGAAAACTAACTGCACCAACCGACCCCTCCAGAAGGGGTCTAAGTGCCTATGAGGGGAACTTGCTGCTCTGAATGCTACTGTCTTCGTGATGCTTTATTAAAGTGTAAACACCACTTCACAAGGTTAGTGATGAAGCCCATAGCAGCCTAAAAAGGTGTCTCTTCTTTGCTGAAAGGGGAAAACTTGCTACCTAGTATCCTGTGCCATGATTCCACTTCTTCTTATCTGCCTCCTACTGGGAAGCCTGTCTCTAGTTTGAGCAAAGAAGTTCTCACCAAGAGCTAGCCATTTCTAGGTGCCCCCACCTAATGCAGAGCCCTTAAGGCAATGTTAAAACTCTAGGAAACTGAAAGATGCAGAGCTTAGGGAGGCTATAACCATAAATGTGTGCTCTGGAAGCTTCCCAAGCACATGTGCTGCTGGCTCTTTGTCTCCCTTCTCCTTCTTAGCATCTAGCTGTCATCTCAAAAGAGGGGAGGGGCATTTGTCCCAATAAACCAGGCTTCTACCTAGTAGACTCACATGCTGCAGGCAGATAACTGATACACTTACTAACACTGATGATATAATGAGAGTAATCATAGCCATTATACTCATTACACTTCCAGGGAGCAATATATATATTTGATTCATATAAAATCATATGAATTGCAGGTAAGATTTCTATTATTAACCTCACTGGACTGATGAGGTACCTGAGACTCAGAAATGAGCCTAGAATCCCAGAGCTATATGGGACCGTGGTGGTCCCTCTGTCCCCCAGTACCTCCCTCAACACCAGCCTGTTCCCCAATTCCCCACACTTAGGTAAACCCACTGAGGGCCTTGTCACAGGGTCATTGGAGCCCGACTTCAACTCACAGGTCAAGCAAGTGGATCTGATATGTGGTAGAATTTTTCATTTGATTGCAGGAAAGCCACTGATGAAATAACCAGCAGAAAACAGTTCTGTGTTTTCAAACTGGGAGGAGTGAGATAAATAAACAGACATGTAAATAGTACTAGTATCTTTCTCTCTCTCTCCCCACATCCAGTCTGTATTGTCACAGTAAAGTGAGGATTAAAGTGATGTCAGTCAAAAGCAGATTTTCCTTGGTGTTCATGTAGTTCAATAATTACAGTAGATTTTCCTTTGTCTTCAAATTATTTCTTAATGGGTAAAATGTTATTTCAAAACATCAGCCTCTGATCTTTTCTCATCATGTTTTCAAACTTTCCAATAAAAGAATGAAAAGAAGCCAGTACTAGTTTTATTGTAGAAGATGAAGCCCCTTTGGAAGAGCTAATATCTGTTTTCCAACCTGCCTTTCCTTATCAAACATTAATGGACACACCTCAATAACCTTGACCTCTTAATGCAGTGAAGAAACAGAAAAGCAGAATCAACATGCCTGGATTGATAATTAACTAATGATTACAAAGGACTGGGATTTGAGAAATGTTTCCATTTTCACTTGCTAATGAGGATTTTAATCAGACTTATAGTTAAGATCCTTAGGGGGGGAATCTATCTGAGGTGTAAAGAGAGCAGATTCAGGGGGCACTTGATTAAACTGAATGAATCAAGACACCCACTATCTGCTGTCATAAAGAGGAGGATGGTGGCCCAAGGAACCATGGTGAAAGTTGTTTCCGATTTATCCACAATGAGATTATTCACAGCAACAACGATGATGATAAGGTCAGGGCTTTTTCTTTCAGAAAGATTTATGGACCACCCACTCTGTGCCCAATAGCAGGATTTACAAAGATTCTTCTAGTTTTAAATGGGGTCAAAAGTTCTGGCCTTCACTTAAAAACTTATATATTTCCATCTTTTTTCATTAGCAATGATTTAATTGCACTTGATCATTGTAAGGTTATAGGTGTCAAAATCCCAGATATAGCCTGACTTTCAAGCAACTCCTCTGAGGAAATAGATACATGGTTTTATCACACAAGAGTTCCTTATTCACCTCATAGAAGTGTGAGGTCCCCAAGACAGTAAATATGCCATTCAGTTCATCTACCTCTGATTCAAATAAACCAATTTCAGAAACATACCTCTTATATATAGAACTGAATTCCCTTGGTTTTTCTAGTTTGTTTTTTATTGTCATGCCCATGTTGTGTCTATGGGACATGGGTCATTGTCTGTCAAACATTTTCAGACTGTAAAAGCCTCCTGGCATATGCTCTCACCAGAATTCTCAAGGTCATAAATTTCAGCCCCCAAGCTTGGTTCAACCTAGGGGAACTATGTAGAGCCTGGACTTGGAGCATTTGCCCTAAATAGGTTAGGCCTTTGCAGGGGGCTTAGGAGAAGCACAAAGTGTTCAAATTTTGTGCTTTCCAAGAAGGGGGAAGGAGAAGCACAGGGTGACAAAGAGCTCCTTCCTTCAGAATACTCCTTAATGTCTGACACTAGGGTATGCCTTCTTCTAACACCTATGGATAAAATAGGCTGTCACCACTATGCTACCCCCAGTGCTGCCCTTGTCTGCCATCCCTATTGCCACCAAGCTCAATAGCACAACCATCACCACTACTGCCTCACAACCTCTCCCATTGCCAAATACTGCCACTGCCATCCCTACAAATACCACAACCATCACCATCACCACCTTTGTCACCACCTCCTCCACTTCCAGCACCACCAAAGCCACTGTCACCATCATCGTGATCACTGTTAGCACTGATAAGGCCCTTTTAATAATCAGGGTCCGGTATCAATAGCTTTCTATGAATTCCCATAAAACCCTATGCCACAGCTACAGCTATCAGCCTCATTTTACACATAAGGAAACAGTGACTTAGAGATGCTAAGTTACACCAACAAAGTTAAGGATCTTATAAGTGGTTTGTCACGTGTGACAAGATCCCTTTGTTCTGCCTCCCTCTGCCTCTCTGCCCTTCCTCCAATGGAATACTTTAGCTTATGGGTTCATGTTCCTTAGTGAATTAACAAAACATAAGAAAGAGAGTGAGGGAAGAAGGAATAGAGAAGGAAAGAAGAAAAGGAGAGAAGGAAACAAAAAAACAAAAACTCTTCTTCTACAGTAAAGTAAAATTTCAATGGCAAATTTTAATTCGAGAGAAAGCTTGTTTACTCTAAAGTGTAACTGGTTGAGGCCTTATTCTACCCCCTCCTCCAATATACAACTCTCAGCAGCTTTAGCGAGGAAAAGAGAATGAGGAATGCACAATGGTATCAAATGCATGAAAGGAGGAGAGGAGGGTGGAGGAGTGTAGGCAAAGGAGAGACTGGGTCCAGGGAGGAGAAGCTAAGGCCCCTGGTAAATAGTGTCTTCTGCATGCCTACCCTACTACTCCATGTCCCCTGATGTCACTTAGGAAGGAGGCAGGTAGATTTTCAGAGCTAATATGATTATTTGGAGTTAGAACTCAAGAAAAGACCTTATGCCAAGGCAGAATAAAGCTTGTACAGAATTGGCCAAATCTTAAATCTGACAGGCAGTCCGCAGTGACAGACACAGAGACATGCTCTGCTGCAGGCCCAGACCTCCCTCTCTCAGTCTAGAGGTGAGAGGGCTGCTAGGAAGAGGGACTTGCCAAGACCTGGCTCCCTCAAGACAACTTCCCTGTAGCATGGCATGAGAACCAACCACTGTTACCACGTCTCATCCAACTACAACAAGCAAGAAGTTGAGTTGATGTTTAACTTCTCTACTCATAACTACTGACCAGAGCTGTTGATGATATCTTCACATCACTGCTTCTAGACCAATACTTTCCCTTCCTCCATCACACTGTGAGAGGCTCTGATCTGAAGCATGGAAATGCAGAACACTAGAAGTTCTTCTCCAATATGACCCCAGACTTTCTTTTCAACCTCTCTCCTCAGACACCATCAGACCCAATAAGTGCTTTTCAAGACTCCCCAGAGATCTTGTGTGTTACTCAACCACAGCATGTCTCCCACACCATTACCCTTTAGGGCTTGCCAGCCCAGCCCCACATGCTCAAGACTGTGCTTCACACAGTCTGGAAGTGTCCTCCACTTTTATTTTCTCTGCCCTAGTAAGGCTGGTTAAGGGTAGGATTCCATGAGGGTCTGAAGAATGAGTGAACAAAATGAGGTTTTATTTATTTGTTTGTTTGTTTTATAATAGGGGATGTTTTAACTTTATTTATTTTGAGAGAGAGAGAGAAAGAGTGAGCGAGCATAGATGAGAGAGTGGCAGAAAGAAAGGGAGAGAGAGAATCCCAAACAGACTCTACACTGTCAGCACAGGGCCCAAGGTGGGGCTCAACCCCACCAGTTGCAAGATCATGACCTGAGCTCCTGAGCTGAAATCAAGAGTCAGACGCTTAACCAACTGAGCTATGCAGGTGCCCCTCAAATACATTATTCTAAACTATCCTATCCTATCCTTCTATTCTATTCTATTCTATTCTATTCTATTCTATTCTATTCTATTCTATTCTATTCTATTCTATTCTATTCTATTCTATTCTACTCTCCTCCATTCCATTCCATTCCATTCCATTCCTTTACTATTTTTAGCTTGGGTTTTCCAAGAAGCAGACCCTGAAACAAGGATTCAAATACAAATAGTTTACTTCAAGGGGCACCTAGGTGGCTCAGTTGGTTAAGCATCCAACGTCGGCTCAGGTCATGATCTTACCCTTTCTGAGTTCAAACCCTGCATCAGGCTCTGTGCTGACAGCTCAGAGCCTAGAGCTTGTTTCAGATTCTGTGTCTCCCTCTATCTCTCTGTTCCTCCCCCACTCACACTCTGTCTCTCTCTCTCAAAAATAAATATAACATTAAAAAAAAAAAAACAAATACAAGTCATTTACTTCAGAGGTAATCCCACAAAATGCCAGTAAAAAGGAAAAATGAGACAGGGAAAGCAAGGCAGCCAGTGAAAAGTGTAGAATGTGTGCCTCATCTCACAGTCATCACGTCCAAGGGGTGGGGAAAGCAGTGTGTTCAGTGTACTTATATACAGACAACCTCAGTCACTGGTTGAGGAATTTGGAGGCTGGTGGGGGACCAGGAATGGGGACACTAATTTCCTGGGACTTCTGACCTTCTCTAAGGGTGCGATCAAAACTGGCTTCAGTGACAGTAGAGAAACTCTTGTCAAAGAAATGCTGGGGCTGGTAGGTGAAGGAGGGCTGCCATGCACAGGAATGTTAAGGGGAGGGAAGACAGGTGGGACATTGACAGTTGACAGCATCTGCTACACAAACTATTTTGTGTTTTAGAATGTCTGGGTCACTATCCCCTAAACTGACTTCCTGATCTACTACTACTCATGGACTGCAACCTATGGTTTGAAGAGCAGTTCAAGATGGTGTTTCCTAGAGAGTAGTCCTTATGGTCCATGTACTGCTGGTGATCCGTGAAATGACTTTAGGTGGTACATGAACAAGTATGTTTTTTAAATTTTATTTTACAGAGAGACAGTGGCGGGGGAGGGGGGGAAGCAGAAAGAGAAAGAGAAAGACAATAATCCCAAGCAGGCTCCACACTCAATGTGAAGCTTGATCCCACAACCCTGGGATCATGACCTGAGCTGAAATCAAGAGTTCAACTGACTGAGTCACCCAGGCATTCCATGAACAAGTATCTTGTAATGTTAATCCTCATTTATTTATTTAAAATTTTTTTAAATAATTTTTTTTCCATTTTATTTATTTTTGAGACAGAGAAAGACAGAGTACAAGCTGGGGAGGGGCAGAGAGAGAGGCAGACACAGAATCTGAAACAGGCTCCAGGCTCTGAGCTGTCAGCACAGAGCCCGATGCGGGGCTCAAACCCATGGACCGTGAGATCATGACCTGAGCCGAAGTCGGAAGTTTAACTGACTGACCCACCCAGGCACCCCATAAAAAATTTTTTTAATGTTTATTTATATTTGAGAGAGAGAGAGAGAGAGAGATGGAGAGAGAGATAGAGCACAAGCAGGAGAGGGGCAGAGAGAGAAGGAAATATAGAATCTGAGGCAGGCTCCAAGCTCCAAGATGTCAGCATAGAGCTTGAAGCAGGACTCAGACCCAGGAACTGCAAGATCATGATCTGTGCCAAAGTTGGACATTCAACCGACTGAGCACCCAGGCACCCCAATGTTAATCTTCATTTAAAAACTGCAACCTACATAAAACTAACATTTCTATGATACAGAATTTTCTTCCTAAATTAATATATTTGAGGAAAAAAAGTAAATTTACTTAAATATCAATATTGAAAAAGTGATACATAGGCGTTGGGGGAGAAAATGAGAAGGTGATAACCTGAAAGGATGGACCTCAGGATCCTTTGCCAGGATCAAAAAAATCCTTTGTTTTGTTCCTCCAGCCTAATTGTGCTTCTCCTCCACAGAGATTCGGCTATGGAGGCTGGGTGCAGCTTCAACATCACAGCAAGGTGAGTTTCTCCCAAAATGTGTATATACTTTGGACCAGGGACATCCTGAGCCTGAGATGTTCTTGCAGGAAGGCCTCCATGGAGCTCAACTCAGGTCCTCTTGTTGACTTTGTAGTAGGCAAGGGAGCAGCACTGAGTTCCTCAAAATTACTAGGAAAAATGAGGGTGACTTCAAAAAGAAGCATTTAGGAAGTTAAAATTGCAACTTGAGAAGCCATTAAGAAATCTTTTTTTTTCTTTTTTTCCTGCCCTAGAATCAATTTTAGCATTTATTGCTCTGCCTCAAGGAAGTGACCTGGGCTCCTTCCACAGGTTATTACAGTATATTAAAGCCAACCAAATAAACAGCATAGTTTAGGTTTGAGCACAAGCTGAAGAAATTAAACACTGGAGACAAGGAGGAGAAAAAGCCATCACTATTAAGAGTTGAGTTTGATAAGAGGAAAAGCAAGAGGAGGAAGGGCTGGGGCAAAGCATTCTGCAGGTCTAAGAGTGAGGCCTAACGAGGCCTAAGAGTGAGCTGAAGTCTAGCACTGCACAGAGGCCAGGTCTGACTTCACTTTCAGAGGCATCTTCTGCTCTGGAGGAGTTCAGAGGGAACATTCCTGAGCTTCCCATTGGACACAGACAGGCCCTGGGGGACAGGCCCTTGAGGACTTGTGGTCTGGGGAGGCACAGTTACCATGCGCAGGGGTAACTTGGGAGAAATGCAGATTTGGGGGTCTCAGCCCAGATCTACCAACTCAGGGACTCTGAGGGTCAGGACAGTAATCTGTGTTTTGACAGGTCTTGGTTGATTCTGATGCTTACTCAAGTTTGAGAACCACTGGCTCAGACATTCATTCGCTTACTCAGTGATTTATATCAACACCTATTCTGTGGTAGGCCCACCAGTCTAGACACCAGAAATATGATGGTGAGCCAGTCTGAGATACTTGCTGCCCTCATGGTGCTCAAATTCTAGGGGTCAACATGTGATCACTAGAGAGAATGGAATGAAAAACAGTGTTGTGGTTGGGAGTGAGTGAGGAAGATTCACCAGGCTGGCTGCTCAGGGAGCCAGCTAAGACTTAGATGACGGGAAGGAAAAGCCTGGGCAAGTGTCCTTGGATGAGGAATAGCAGTTGCAAAGCCCACCAAGTGAGAAAGAGTTTTGTTCAAGGAACAGAAAGGAAGGGAATGTGGCTGAAATGTAGTGAAAGAAGAAGACAATAGAAGATGAGACTGGTGAGGTAGGCAGGGGCCAGATCATGGAGGGAGGCTGGGGATGTGCTACAGAGTCCAGATTTATTCTCAACACAACACAACTTCTCTGAGGGTCTTAATGGCTTAAAAAGACAATCTTGACTGCTCTGTGGAAAGTGAACAGAGACCAGTAGAGTTTAGGGAGCCAAGGTGGTATGAAGAAGCTAGAGAGGTGGGCAGAAGCCTCATCAGACGGGGCCTTGAAGGACAGGTTTAGGTCTTTGTACTTGATCCTGAAGGCAGTGGAGAACAAAGAGTTTTGAACACCAGAATCTCTGGGGCAACTCGTTTTCACCTTCATTAAAGAATGCCCACTAAGTGCTGGTTTAGACACTGTGCTACACTTCTCCCATTAAAAGCGCTAGTCCTAGTCCAGGAGCTGATGATCTCAGCTAACCTTAAATCTCCCTAAGGAAGAGAAGAGTCTGAGTGGAGCTGATCACAAGGCTACTGGGAAGCCCCAAGTGCAGGACTGGACAGTCTGTGATGGATGTTGAAGTCCAGTTTGTAACCTTGGTGCTGCATTTGAATGACTTTCATTTCATTTTGTTTTCATGTCAAGAGATTGCATAAACAGTAAATCTCCTAAAGAGAACAGGAATGAAAACATTTCGTATCTACTACCTACATATTTCCGGCAAAACTGGATACAATTAAATAGAACAAAACAGGGACACTCTTCCCTCTCTCTCAAAAACAAGTCAAAACACAACAGAACTGGATCCGTATTTATCATAATTATAGTGGTCAGGGATTACAGTCACTGGAAAAACAGCATGCAAATGTATATAAATACGGAAGTTAGGCTAAGCAATGAGAAAATCCAGAATTTGGGGGTAGAAATTTCTCTTTGTTCTACCACATTTCTTTGAACAAATATTTTGTAGCCTCCATGACTGATTTACCTCGGAGACTCTTATCCTCTGAAAAATCTTTCCAAAGCATTTCTCTGGTCTTCCCCATGTATTTCTCTTCTTAGCCTTTGGTTTTTCATTGTTCTTAGAATGAATTAAGCTTTGTTCAGAACTAAAACACACAATTTGTCATTTGGTTGAGTATTTATAAAAGTATAGGTAACAAGCCATTTTGTATGGTCTCCTTTAAGAGCTGTGGGTAGGGGGAGAACACCTGTGGGCATTTCAGAGGGTAGACATAGGGTCCTTTACAAATCCATGAGTGAGAAGCATCGAGAAACATCCACTGAGTGCTCTTCAGGCCCTTGGGAATACAAATACAGACCTATGTGTGCATGTGCACATAAACATATGCATGTGTATGCCTCCATACACACATACACATGATTTCTAACTGTTTAGCATTTTCACACATTCTATTCTACGTGATCTCATCGGGTTCCTGCTCTCAAAATTATTTCCCCTATAAAGAAAAACCTGGAGTACCTGGGTGGCTAAGTCAGTTGAGGGTCTGACTTTGGCTCAGGTCATGACCTTGAAGTTCTTGAGTTTGAACCCAACACTGGGCTCTGCTGTCAGCACAGAACCTGCTTTGGGTCCTGTCCCCGTCTCTCTCTGCCCCTCCCCTGCTCATGCTCTATCTCAAAAATAAATAAATATGAAAGAGAAAGAAAGAAAGAAAGAAAGAAAGAAAGAAAGAAAGACCCACCCAGTTTTTCACCTGTGTCCCAAGCACAGACCTTCCATCCCCATAGAGTTGAGATGCATTCATCCTCCCTTTGTGGATGTGTTCTCCATCCTGGAAGCTCCCAGAACCCCATGCTATTGGGATTTTATGGAGGCTTTCTCATGTAGGCATGTTCAATTATTAACTCCATTTCTAGAAGTGGTGGGAGGACTGGAAATTCTAAGCTTCTCATCATGGCTTGGTCTTTCTGATGACTAGCCCCCATCCAGAAGCCATCCAGAAGTCTACCCAGAGTCACATCAATAGAACAAAAGATGCTCCTAGTGCTCTACCACTTAGGAATTTACAAGGGTTTTAGCAGCGTATGTCAGGGGTCCAAAGACCAAATACTAAAGTAAGAGATGCTCCTAGGGTTCTTATCACTTAAGACATTACAAAAGTTTCAGGAGCTTTGTGCCAGGAACTAGGGGCAGAGACCAATAAATATTTTTTCTATTATCTCTCATTTCATCACTGGGGAGCAAGGAAGCCACTCAAGTGGATAAAGAACACACAGACAGCAATAATTTTGTGCTAACTGAGCAAAAGAAACAAAAATAGTAAGGGACTTTAGGAGAGGTGAAAAGCCCAAGACAAGGGGCAATTTTCATGAAATCAAAGAATTGTACAACCATAAGACTAGTGATCATCTAGTCAGTGTTTGAAAATATGGGCTGCAACACAATAGTGAGTCATGATACCAATGCAGTGGGCTAGAGAAGCTTAAAAAATAAAATAGACTACAAAAGAGAATAGCAGAATGCATTCATTGTAAGAGTAAATATTGTTTCATGAAACTTTTGTCTCAGTTTGTATCTATATAAATAGATATATTTGGTGTAATAGGTCACAATGGAAAATACATTTCTTAATGTAGGATCATGGCCAAAACTGATTAAAACCATTAATCAAACCCGACCAGCTCAGAAGCTTGTGTGGTGCAGAGGGATAGCCTGATGGCATTGGGGTTAAGGGGAGAAGAATGGGAATCTGGTGGTGAAACACTGAGTCTGAAAGCACATTTCTAGGGGAGTCTGAATGGCTCAGTCAGTTGAGCATCCAACTTTAGCTCTGGTCATGATCTCACAGGTCATATGTTCAAGCACTATGTTGGGTTCTGTGCTGACAGCTCAGCCTGCTTCAGATTCTCTGAGTGTGTCCTTCTCTCTGCCCCTCCCTAGCTTGTGCTCTCTTCCTCTGTCTCAAGATTAAAAAAATAAACTTTAAAAAAAAGAAAACACACTTTTAATGATACATGCAATACCAGTCATTGGAAATACCAGCCATATTTGAACTTATTTGTGGATAGTATTAGAATTAGGATGTGAAGAGCACCTGGGTGGCTCGATCAGTTAAGCATCTGACTTTGGCTCAGGTCATGATCTCGAGGTTCTTGAGTTTGAGCCCCACATTGGGCTCTGTGCTGACAGCCTGGTCTCTCTCTGCCCCTTCCTCACTCACTCTCTCTCCCAAAAATTTAAAAAAAAAAAAAAATTTTTTTAAATTAAGAAAAAGAATTAGAATGTGAAAACCAGAAGTGTCACAGATTAGGGTCCCTGGAAATCAGACTCTGAGGCAGAAATTAGCATGCAGGAGGTTTATCAGGAAATGTCGGACAATGGACACCAGTGGTGGGGTGGGGGTGGTGGTGAAGAGGATGAAGCAGGATAGAACAGAAGGCAATGTTGAGCTGTGATGTTTCAGTGGAGCCTCAGCCAACCCTACAACGAGCTCTGAAGCTAACCTTCAGAATTGTCCCAAGTTGGGGGTGCAGGAGGACAAAAGAGAGGGGCCTTTATACCTCTGTGTCAATCAGTCATTGGAAGTGGGCTGCCCTGGAAATGAAGGAGGACCTGGAGGGAGGGAGGTGACTCTTTTCAGCTGAGGCAATCTTCCTATCTCCCCATAGGGGCTGATAGCCCAGAGCTGTTGGCAACACTCCCAGAAGCTGGGAGAAAAGGTCTTTTATTCCTGCAGGAGGATGTGAGCAGCACATCACACCATCCTGGGAAGAGACCTTAGACATCACTTACTCTAAACCCTTATTTTATAGTTAGAGTCTGAGGTTCTGGGAGGTTAAGTGTTTACACATAGGATCCTGGTCTCCTGACTCCTGCAATACCATGATTTCTATAATGACATTGTGCTCTAGCTTTAAAAACATTAGAGGTATATTTGAAATGGTTTTTCCTGGTGGCGGTTGTTGGTTGGGGAACTCTTTTTAAAAAAAAGAAAGAAAGAAAATTTGTTTTCTTTTGACAGTTTAGAAAAATGAAATTTTTTGTGGGGGGGGAGGAAAGGAGGAAATGAATAAATTAGAGCAGCTGACTTGGTTATTAGTTTAGTTTAAGATCTTGGTTGATACTGATGTTAATGTTAAAAACATAACCCAAGAGACTCCTCTGTCCCACCCCCAGCACCAAGTGCTGCCTTCTGAGGCACATTTGCAGCCCTGAAAGGATACTAGGTCCCCAAATGTAAAGTGAGAGGGATCAGGAATTGATTCTTTACAAGGGCTGTCAGGTCCCAAAATTCTGGCTGAAGAAACAATGAGAATTAGGAGCCTACTATGACACACCACTGCTTCTCTGTGGTACTTTACAGTCGGAAAGAGTTCTATTGACAGATGCTGTCATTCATTAGCCCTACCATGGATCCAACAGGAAGAAAGTGGAGGAGAAGTTTAGTAAGTCTGATTCTCCTGCCATGCAATGAGTACAATCCCCTCAAAAGATCAGAATGTTTAGGAAATGATAGTAACTAACCTTTGCCTACTAGATAGACACAAATTACCAATGTCAGTGTGGTGGTATGGAAAATGGTTCCATAAACTTGGGTCTTATCCCCACTCTAAACCAACTCAGTGTATGATAAGTCCCTGCATCTATAAGACACAAGTGTTGAACTAAATGACTCATTTCTGCTTTAATGTGCTCTGCTTTGTCTGTAACCAAAACTTACTCATGCATCTCCCAGAGAAACCCAGTTTCTTCCCCTGCCATTGATAATATACAGTAAAATTTCATCCAAAATAATTGAGCATGTGTTCTGACCTGGTGCTAAGTTCTTTACAAACATTCTATTATTGGGACACTTGGGTGGCTCAGTTGGTTAAGGCTCAGGTCGTGATCTCACGGTTCATAAGTTCAAGGCCTGCACTGGGCTCTCTGCTGTCAGCCCAGAACCCGCTTCAGATCCTCTGTCTCCCTCTCTCTTTGCCCCTAACCAACACACAATAAAAAAATAAACATCAAAAAAATTTTTTAAACATTCTATTATTGAATCTTCTGTTTCACTCAGTGTTCTCAGCTGCAAACCACAGAACCCACTCTAGCTTGTTTAAGTGGAAAGACCTCCTGGGAGGACACAAGGGCGATCCCAGAGGGTGTGCTAACATGCACAATGTCCAATCATACCGGGAGGGGAGGGGCGGGGGGGGAGGGGGCTGCCCCAACAAAGATGCAAATGCTGCCTCTTCTGGCCACAGACAGGAAGCTCACACTCATGCTGATTCTGCTGAGACTAGAGACCAAAGTGCTGCCATTTCTGCTCTTGCCATGGCTGATACCTCAGATAGCATCCATGCCAGAAGGTAGCTTTTGCATGCATGTTAGTACCCTTGCTACAAGGAAGGCTGGGAAAGTGAAGCCTCGAATCTCCCTCATAAACTTTCTTCACACACAAAAGTGTTCCAAGGATGCTGGGTGGCCATAAGCATGACAAATATAATTGTCTACATTTTGCAGATAGAAAAAGTGAGTCTTTGGCCCAGAAATCCCCTAACTTGGCCAATTCCACTGCTAGTAAGTATTTTCATGAGATTTAAACCCAGGTCCGTCAGAATGCATGCTCTTCTAGCACTCTGCTATTCTGGTTACTTTATGGTGTTTAAGCTTTCCTATTTAGGATTTTAGAAAAAGCCTCTAATTTGCCAAATAAAAGTTTATTTTTTGATTTTTTTTCTTTTACCATCATTCCTCTCCCCTCCCTTCTTCACCAAATGGGAAGACATGTGTTCCTATATTCTATTTGTGCAATCAGTATCATTCAAGATTCTTTGTGGCAAACAACAAAACCCAACAATGGTTAGTTTAAGCATAAAAGAAACTTGTTGCAAGTATTTTAAGCCCCTCAAGAATTGCATATGCCTGAGAGAAGGACAAATACCATATGTTTGCACGTATAGGAGGATTAGGAGGAACCTGACGGAGTAACAAGGGGGAGAAGAAGGGGGGAAATGGTAGGGGAAATGGAGAGAAGCAAACCATGAGAGACTCTTGAATGATGACAAAAACTGAGGACTGATGGATGTGGGGGGGAGAGGGGATGGGCATGGAGGAGGGCACTTGTGGGGATGAGCACTGAGTGTTATGTGGAAACTAATTGACAATAAACTATTAGAAAAAAAAAAAGAATTGCATATGCCTGGGGAACCACACTCATAAGATGTGCAGGTGATTGAAGCCGTAGCCAATACCACACCACAGGACTAGCCTGGCGAGGGCTGCTGGCTCCCAGCTGGACACTGGACACTGCCAATGGTACCAGTGCCAACGGACACAGCATGTCACCACTGCTGGCACCACTGGCAGAATAAATTCACTGATCCTGTCTTTTTGCATCACTTGCTCTTGATTAAAACCCAAGCATTGACAGGTCAAGCTTGGGGCACGGAGAGCAAGTATCGTAGCTTTGGGGCTTTATCAAAGGCAGCCTGGGACCTGCCTCCACCAAGATTCTCAGAGGAGATTCCCCAATCTGGGAAGGTTGTTCAGGTGCTTCCAATGTCAGCAAGGGGTGGGAACTGAAATCAATTCTGATGTCCAGAGACTCAACTCTGCCAAGGTATAGACAACTATCTCAGTTAAGTCACTTGCTCAATGACCTTTCCCACAGCCATCAGAAACAGGCTCTGTGCTGACAGCTAGCTCAGAGCCTGCAGCCTATTTCAGATTCTGTGTGTGTCTCTCTCTCTGTCCCTCCGATGCTCACACTCTGTCCCTCTCTCTCTCTCAAAAATAAGTAAACATTAAAAATTTTAAAAAAAGAAATGAAAACATGGATGTGAGGTCTTACTTATGCATGCCAGATATGAATGAGCTGCCAGTAAAAAGTAGTTGGCTTTCTCCAGGGAGGAGGCAGGGAAGGTCTTATCCATGGAATAGAAGAGTGGAGAAGGAAGCTGTGGCAAAACTTGTATGCAAATCATGATCAAGCCAAGACCAAGATCAGGCCAAGATCAAGGAGGGCAGAGGACTCCACCAAGCAGAGCATAAGGCCTTTGATCACCACATGCCCACTAGGTGATATCATATAGGGCCCAAAGGCAAGCCCGAGGCCCTGAAGCAGCACAGAGGTGGTGTAACCTCAAAGCAGGGGAATATCAGGAGATAGCCTAGTCTCTAATTAGCCATACATCATTAATAGCAAATACTCAAAATAACTAACACTTAACATGTGTCAGATACTCCACTAAGTACCTTATATGGATTATCCATTCCATGCTTACAACATCCCTTTAAGGTAAGTACCATTATTATTCCTATTTTAAAGATAAGCAAACTGAGTCTCACAGATGGTTTTTACTTGCTCAAAGCTACAGAGTAAGTGGTAGAATGGCAATTTGTACCTGATCACTCTAATTTTAGAGGCCTGGATCAGACCTTTCCCTTTTTTTAGGCATCATTAAGTGGAAGTCCAATTTAGAGGACCCCCTGCACTGAGTATTAAACATAGTGTACACAGGTAGACATGATGCCTGGTGGAAGCCAGCAGCTCAGCACCAAATTTCATACATGCTACTAAAGTGATTCACTTCATTGCCCGCCTCCTACCGCAGGTGTTGATATCAGTGAGACCTGCTCTGTTAGATAAATCATTTACTGTCACTATCCATCTGTTGCTTCTCTATAAAACAAAACAGTTGGACTAGATGTCTATCTTAGAGGCCCTTTCCAAATCTAAAATGTTATGCATCTGGAGTTTTCCAGACACTGGCCCATCCTCTCAGGTCTTGTAGCCAGTAGTTCAGATCAGCAAGGTAACCAGGCATCCTCAGTATGCAGCCCCAAAAGGCTATGGCCATGACCTTGTTCTCTCTGTGCCCAGCCACAGACACTCACAGAACACACCTCTTTGATTCAAAGACAACATTAAGACATGAGGATGAAAAGCTGAGGCCTGTTAAATGAACAGACTTCTACTTCTTTGAGGATTAAGTAAAAACCCCTAAAAACATTAGGGGAGAACCATGTTCCAAAGCATACAAGGACGAATAAGCAAGCTTAGGTCACCTTTTGCTGATGTGAGTTTTCGGTCCTAGGGAGAAGCAAAGATGCTGAAAGATGGGAAGGTCTTCAGAGTGGTCCAAGAGAACTGCTGGGATCCAGAAGTTCGTATTAGAGAAATGGACCAAACAGGTACTTAAAACAAGAAATGCTACCAATGTTTGCATCTGATGTAAAAGGAATGTCTGTCTCTAAAACCCATTGACCACCACTTTGTGTGATTTATGTGATAACAGCTTCTGATTGCCTTTTCTCCATGAGCCAGCCTATTACAGCTTTGTTGGAGTAGGTATGGGACCTTCCACTTACAATGTTTTTAGAGTGTGGATTTAAAATTTTTTTAATTAGATATACCCTGTTTTAAAGTAGAATGCTATATCATCAAAAAGGTAAAAGTGTTATTTTATTATTTTAAATTGTTTTAGTTCAAATGTCTTTACTTACTATAAAGTCAACTAAAACAGTAAAAATTAGAATGTACAGATTAAGGACGCCAATTGCTTGCTTAGTCAGATTCAGGATCCATTTTCTTTCTATAGTTTATCTCAGTATACAGTACACAGAACATCCTCACTGATATGTAAGGGCGGAAAGGGTAAGAGTTTAAAAGAAAGTTAATTGTATAGTCTCAGAATACTTTACAATGAAACTAATCCAGAACTCCAAAAGAGAAGAATTAGGAAATTCTTATTTCAAAGCTGAATCACTAACAATTTCTAAGAACTGCTTGACTTTCCTTATCTCATGTTTAAAAAGCAAACAAGTCCCCCAAATTTAAAAGAATTTCAGGGCCACCTGGGTGGCTCAGTCAGTTAAGCATCCAGCTCTTGATTTTGGCTCAGGTCCTGGTCTCACAGTTGAGATCAGGCTCCATGTCAGGCTCTACGCTGACAGCATGGAGCCTGCTTGGCACTCTCTTCCCTCCCTTTCTTTCTGACCCTCCCACACTCTCTTTCTCTGTCTCAAAATAAATAAACTTAAAAAAAAAGAATTTCAAAAACTATCTAAGAAAGGTATGATGGCCATGTTGTGCTTTCACTTATCACTACCCGGTTGACTGAGCCACCTGAGGAACTATGCTTCAAGAAGCTGCATTTAGCCTTCTGGACATGTGAGAGCCGTGTCCCTAGGCTGTGACGGGGAACTCACCACCATAACATTGTCAGGCCTAAATTTTGTCATTGGTGGTCTAGATTTAAACCAGAAAACAAAAAAATATATATACACAAATAAAAGAGCAGCTTAGAACTATCACCTTCTTTATCAAAGACAAATTTATAAGAACTTCAAATATATACAGAGAGAGCAGAAGAAGTTTTATCCAAAATCTGCACAAAATGAGTAACCTGCCAACCGCAAATGAGGAGGTAGTCTCCAGCATGTTTGATTTTGGTTTGATTTGGTGTAGGATGGGGGTGCCTGGGTCGCTCAGTATGTTCAGTGTCCAGCTTCGGCTCAGGTCATGGTCTCATGGCTCATGGGTTCGGGCCCCACATCTGGCTCTATGCTGACAGCTCAGAGTCTACAGCCTGCTTCGTATTCTGTGTCTCATTCTGTCCCTCCCCTGCTCGTTCTTTCTTTCTCTTTCTCTCTCCCTCTCTCTCTCCCAAGAATAAATAAACATTAAAAAAAAATTTTTTTTTAAGAATTTGGTCTAGAATACTTTTGACCAGGTACTGCTTTATACATGTTTTTAAACAATTAAAAGTATATTTAGATGGCATTCAGGGGTGCTTGGGTGACTCAGTTGGTTAAGCATCCAACTGCTGGTTTTGGCTCAGGTCATGATGTCACAGGCTTGTGAGTTCGAACCCCACACTGGGCTCTAAGCTAGCAGTGCAGAGCCTGCTTGGAATTCTCTCTCTCTCTCTCTCTCTCTCTCTCTCTGTCCCACCCCACATGCTCCTTCTTTCTCTCTCTCCCTTTCTCAAAATAAATAAAGTTAAAAAAAATTTTTTTTAATGACATTCAAATTGAACTTTGCAGAAAGTCTGAAGGACTTCTGTAGACCATTCCACAGAACACAAGAGTACATTCCCCTATTCTAGAAGTATATGGGGTGGGAGGGGAGCAAGACAGAAAAGGCTTCCCAGACCTAGAGCAAAGAGCAAGGTTTTGCTCTAAATGTGAAGCTTGAGGGGCACCTGGGTGGCTCGGTTGGTTAAGGGTCTGACTTCGGCTCAGGTCATGATCTCGCAGTCCATGAAGGAGGCTAAAAGCCCCAGAGAAGTCAGAGGGATGTGACCACATACCCGCTCACATTTAATCCTCCCTGAACATCCCACACAGTACCTTTGTTACTTAAGGGGTGCAAGGAGGTTAAGCAGTTTGCTCAGGATCACACAGCTAGTAAATAGCAGAACTAGGATTGTATCTAGAGCTGTTTCTCTGATTCCACCACAGAAGCTTTGCCCAAACCTCTTTCAGGATAAGGATCGCCTGTGGCACTTGCTGAAATTCTTTTTCAGGCCCTATTCCACTGAATATTCCACTATTTCCCATTCCACTGAATCAGAATGTCCAAAGGAGAGCCTAGGCATTTGTTTCTATAACAACATCCCTCACCATTTTAATCAACAGGTAAATTTGGGGAACATCGTGCTATGTCATAGGGTTAAAAACCCCTCTTTTAAAACGTATAAGCTCCAATTGGATTAGACTTGTTTTTTCCCCCTTTCAGTTCCCAGAGACCGAAGAATATGTATCCAAACCAACCAACTCACAAATTGTGCAATTTACTATGCTAATATGAGATATATGCTATGTAATGGCCACTGGGGTGTAGAGATGGAGTAACATTGGACAGAAGCCTCATTCCACCACTTTTAAGCCATGTGACCTTACATCTAATCTACAAACTGCAGAAATGAAATAGAGCAATGTAAGCAAAAATACTCAGGGAAATTGTAAAGATGTTACAATTGAAAGGAGCTCATCTATTTTCTACTAATCAATGAACATAAATACTAATCTTGTGACAATGTTTTGACAGTGTTGTCTAATCAAACACTGTCAGCTCTAGTCCTCGCTACATAATGGTTTATTCTTTCATTCATCGGGTCTGCTCAACATGCCAGACACCTCTCTGGATGCTAGAGATATAGACAGGCTCATGTGGGTTATATCTTCAAGGTGAGGAAACCACAGAGTGAGCCACTAAACACAGTAGTAACAGACTGCATAGAAAAGGAAAGGAATGGAACAATGGGCTAGAGAGTGGCTGGAGTTAGGGAAGGTCTCTGAGGAGCTTACATTTCAATTAAGAACTAAGGGTGAAAAGGAGCTCATCCTATGATAAGCCAAAAGAAGAGCATTCCAGGCAGGTGGAACAACAGGGCAGGAAAGCACTCCAATGAACAGGCATTTGGCCAACAAAGAGCAAGAGCAATGGGAGCCCTGGGAGAGCCTGTGTGGGGCCTCCTACACCGTGTTCAAATCTAGATTTTACCCTAAGTGTGATGAAAAGTCCTTGGAAGTTTTAGGCAAGGAAGTGACTTGATCTGGGTTTTAACCCTTACTCTGATTTTCAAGTGGAGAACAAACTGTAGGAGAAAAAGAATGATGGTAGGAGACCAGTTTGGAGCTTCTGCAGTGGACCACGTATGCTTGTGGCTTGGACCAGGTAGTAGCAGGAAATGGGAAAGATGGGCGATGAAAGGAATTGGAGAAGCACTAACAGGACTGGCTAGGGGTTGGATGTGGGTAAGGCAGAAAGAGGAACCAGCTCAGTTTGGCAGCATCTCTCCTAATAACCTCAGCTCCAGGAGCTTGACGACAAGAGATTTTAAAGGCATTCTGGTTGCTGGATTCTGGGGCCAAACCCAGAGACCCATGCTGGGCATTCCATTTCAGACAGTGGGACTCCAACCAGGAGGCTCACTTAGGAAATGAATTAAAGGGGAAGGTGGCTGAGAAAGTCTCTGTCACTCATGGCCTAAAATGAAAAGCTCTGAAAGAATTAATGGAGAAATGTCTTCCTTAAATAAAACTTCACAGGAAGGAGGGTAAAAATAGCCCTTAACAAATGGGGAAATTAATTTTTTCTCGAATGATGTCCTTTTTGTCCAGCCTTCATCCGTCCCCCTAGACTTGGGACTGAGGGAGAAGGGAGGCCTGCGGCAGAAAGCCTGAAAGGAGGGAGACAGGGAGGAAGAGCAGGGGAGGGGGGACTGAGATGGAGACTTGCTGGGCCTGGGGAAAGGCAGGAGGAGTGCCTAGACTATTCTTCTCATGGTCTTTGCCTTTCTTTGTGTCTGTGTCTAGGGGTGACCGTGCAAGCTCTTTCCACAGTTCCTGTCATGTTTAGTTACTGGGTGAGTGTGAAACCTGAAACCATTCCTTGGTGGGGAGAGGCTGAGTCAGTCTCACTAGAAGTAGACAGATGCTTCAAGTCTTGATATCACCCCACCACCACCAACTCTCCTCCTCTTTAGAGACCAGCAGGGACCCCACCCACCCCCCCCCAGCTTCTCACACTGCAGCATCACCTCCCAGGCCTTCTCCCTAGTCATGTTCTTTCTCTAAACCTACACGATCCAGAACAGTAGTTAGGGGCCACGTGTCAAAATGTGACTCACATTACATTTCCACTGAACAGGGAAGTTGCAGACTCAATCTTAATCCCATCAGAACTTGCCTGTCTCATGATTCATTCCTGCACTGTCTTGCTGAGTAATTGACAAGCCAGTTTATTCTGAGATGACAATGATTGGGGAGTGAGAGAGATAATAATGACCTCGTAGTTGCCTCTCCCAGGGAAATATGCAGTTCAAAATGGGATTCCTGCAGTTCGATGCTTTTCCCCAAGTGATTAAGTCTCAAATGCTGTGTTTCAGGCATAATCACAAGCCTGTTGAAGGTCATTTTTGTACACAGTTGGGGGTGCACTAAGTATCTACTCAACAAAGTAAATATTCATTTGTGTTGTGATTTAAGGAGCAATGGAAATAGCACCTGCTCCCAAATACTTCCCATACCTGTGCTCATAGTCCAGCATTAGTGTTTAGTCTTTATCTGTTCCTGTGATTAGACTCATTCTTTAAAATAAAAATGCCCTGTAGTATTCCATGAATACTACATGGCAATGAGAAACAATGAAATCTGGCCATGTGTAGCAACATGGGTGGACCTTGAGGGTGTTATGCTGAGCGAAATAAGTCAGGCAGAGAAGGACAAATATCATATGTTTGCACGTATAGGAGGATTAGGAGGAACTTGACGGAGGAACAAGGGGGAGAAGAAGGGCAGAAATGGTGGGGGAAAGGGAGAGAGGCAAACCATGAGAGACTCCTGAATGCTGACAAAAACTGAGGACTGATGGATGTTGAGGGGAGGGGGGTGACGGGCATGGAGGAGGACACTTGTGGGGATGAGCACTGAGTGTTATGTGGAAACTAATTTGACAATAAACTATTTGTAAAAAAAAAAAAAAAATGCCCTAAGATTTCAATATGCCCAAACTTAAAAGATTGCATGCCATTTTGACTGTGCAACTGGAATTTCAGGAGAGTACAAATTCCTGGCAGTGGGGGGAAGTTAAAAGGAAAGAGGATAATGAAGAAGGGAGAGTTAGGGGAACAGAGAGCCAACCATCTGCATTTAGCATTTTGCTAAGGTAACTTTTGAGTGTCACCACCAACGGGAAGGATGGGGAGGAACACAGACAGAGACAGGAAAGGATCCATGATGAGGCATGAGAGGGAGGTGTACTGCTGGTGGTGTCCTGCTTGGAGGAGCTGTAGTGCTCTGTGTTCAGCCTTTCAGGCCTTTTCTGAGCTGTGGTGGGTGGGGGAGTGTGGCCCATCCTCATTCCATCTCTTCTACAGAATGACAGCAGGCCCAGTAATTGTGTCCATCCCTCCCAATGATATTTTCAATTTTTCTCACTAATCAGCAATATACTAGCTGTTTTCTGCTTCAGGGCCCCTTGCAGCCAGTGCCTATCTGAATCTGTGCCCCAGCTTGCTGAGTGGTAAAGCCATGGAGAGTGACAAATAGTTCAGCCCAAGGGAGGGGTTTCTCAGAGCAAATAACTAAAGAAGTAGGTCTTGAACAATATAGTTCTCCCTTACCTGTTTCTACCAGGCCAAACCTCAGGACACTTTAGACCTGTGCCAGCTTTTAAACAATGACCTAGCTGCCACCGTTGCGAAGCACCCCAAGAGGTTTGTGGGTCTGGGGACATTGCCCATGCAGGCCCCTGAGCTGGCCGTCAAGGAGATGGAGCGCTGTGTCAAGGAGCTGGGTTTTCCCGGGGTCCAGATTGGCTCCCACATCAACGAGTGGGACCTGAATGCACAGGAACTCTTCCCCGTCTACACAGTGAGTATGCAACGCTTGCTCAGCCACCGTGCAGCCAGGCCAGGTACTGTGCTCAGTGCTGGGGGACAGAACATCAGTGTGCCACTCCCCTGGCAGAGGGAGAGAAAGATGCCTGATGGCATGCTACACATAGCAAAAAATGTGGACAGTTCCCCAAAAGGAATGGGCCATTCCACTAGAAGCGGGACAAGTAGAAATACTTCCCTGATCAGCCCAGAGTTGGTTCAGGGAAATCTCTTTTACTTTCCATCACCCATGCTCTCTTCCTACTCTTTTATTTGGAAGCTGAAATATTACCCTTATCACAGCCATGGTGTAAAAGACCATGTTAGTGACATGCAAAAAAAATTATTTTGCCTTAGAAAAAAAAAAAAAACTTTTTCAAATTATGAAGTGATTTTGAAGAAATTCTGGAAAATACAGAAAAGCATAAAGAGAAAAACAAAAATAACCCATAATCCCACTACCCAAAGGTAAATGACCACTGTTATTATATATTTCATTTGATTCTTTGCTTGCATGTTTCTGCAAATATCTATATTTTGAAGAAATCTGAATTCTACTACACATGTGATTTTTATCCTAACCAAAAATTTCCAATATAAATAAAAATCTGTTAATGTGTGGTTTTTAAATAACTGCATAATATTCCAACATATGGATATGTTTTCATTTATTTAACCAGTCTGCAATTAAAATACTTCTAAGCCATATATTTTGAGAATGTGTAATTAAAATGTGTAATACAAAACAAAGCCACCAAAATGCTAACATTTGATGAAACTCCCTGGTGAGTATATGGAAGTTCATGGTACTATTGCTTACAACTTTCTATTTTTGAAATATTGCATTATAAAACATATTTTTAGGAACTCAGCGCCATTTTCATCTCTTTAGTATCCACCTAGAGTGCCCACAGTCCCACGGTCCTCTCTACCAGTCTTCCTCACCCTGCTGTTCTTTCTGCAAATAAATCTGCTTTTCTTAGTATCATAAATCAAGGTGCATACTTCTATATTCAATTGCACTTTCTTATTTCTTCTCTCCTAGAATTATAACAATATTGTTTTCTATCCTTTTCATTGTAAATGGAAAATTTTCAATAATGCATTAAATAGATGTAGGTGGACTCATCAGGCACTGTAATCACTGATCATCTATGTATTCCTTTGATATTTATTGAACTCTGAGACATGCAAAAATGTTTCCATGTCTTTTATCTATGAATGCTGCCCACCAACTGGGGAGTGGGGTATCTGTTAAATTGCCTCCTAAATAACCTGAAAGATTTAATGTTCCTCTAAATACTGAACTCCCTGAAGATTTCTGGCGACAGCGACTGAGCTGATGCAGTGAATGTTTTCTATAAACTTTAATGGGCTTTGAAAGAGGATTTATTTACTTGTTCACACTTGTGTGTTTCAACACAGTGTGAGCAAGCCTTCAGCTGCAAGTCATTTTATTATTCACTAGGATTGGGTTTATGAATTACTAAGGAGCTCAAAAAGCAAGAGCTGCCAGTTGCCGTCCAAATGGATATTTTCCATATGACTAGCTCAATCCATCATTCATTCTAAATAAGCTGTTTTGGGCTCTGCTGGTCTCCCAGGGGATTCAGAAGAGCATCCCGGCCCCAGCTGACTTGTGACGTCCTAGGGATGGCAGCACATGTGCTTGGTTAGCAAGACTTGGCAGCTTCACTGGTCTCTAGCTAGTGTCAATAACATGGCTGAAGCAAATGAGAGGAGTCACCATGAGCCAAGTTGACTTTGTCACTTCAAGGGTATCCTGGAGTTCCAAAGTGTTTAACCATCCCCGTCATCTCCTAGACCACCCTTCTTAGTGAGTGAACCCAACCATACGTGCTCAGGTCAGTTTTCAAGCACAAAAATGACCTTGTTACAAGTATGAGGCAGACAGACATAGTAGCAGATCACCTGCCTCTCCCATTTATCAGCCACAAGACCTGAGTGAGTTACCTAGCCTCTATTTGTCTTAGTTTCTTTCTCTGTAAAATGACAGAAATAACAATGCTGATCCCAGAAAGTGTTATGCTAAGTGAAATAAGTCAGAGGAAGACAAATGCCATATGATTTGACTTATATGTGGAATCTAAAAGACAAATGAACAAACCAAAACAGTAACAGACCCAATAAACACAGCGAACAAACTAGTGGCTGACAGAGAGGAAGAGGGTACGGGATAGGCAAACTGGGTGAAGGGGCGGAGGAGGTACAGGCTTCCAGTTATGGAATGAATAAGTCACGAGGGCAAAAGGTACAGCACAGGAAATATAGTCAATGATATTATAATAGACTTGTATTGTGACAGAAGGTGGCTAGCTCGTTTGAGCACAGTGTAACATACAGAGTTGTTCAAATTGCCATATTGTACACCTGAAAGTCATGTAACATCGTGTGTCAACTATATTTCAATTTTTAAAAACATTCATCTTATAAAGGATTAAATTAATCAATAATTGTAAAATTCTTATAGCAGCTTTGGCACATGGTAAGTTCTCAGTTAATGTGAGTTATCATGATTTTGAGAGTTTAAGTGTCTTTTTGTGTTCTCTACAATGCCTCACATACAGAAGGGATCAAAAATATTTACTAATTTGAATTGAATAGAAATGTACTGTCATAGGCACATAAAGTTACATCCTAATGAGGAGTCAAATCCCACAGAGATACCATGATTTTGTAATTTTGTCAAGTCAGCCCATCCCAAGAAGATGACCCCGACTACACGCATTATCAGAAACTAATTAGCTCCTTTCCTTTCTGCCCCCAGAACCTGATGAATTAGAAACCCTTTCTCCAACCTACTCTTTATCTGCTACTTCCAGAATCCCTTATTGTCCAAGAATTGCTTCCCCATTTTATTTTTTTATTTATTTCATGTTTATTTATTTATTTTAAGAGAGAGAAAACACTTGCATGAACAGAGGAGGGGCAGAGAGAGAGAGAGAGAGAGAGAGAGAGAGAGAGGAAAGAGAGAGAACCCCAAGCAGGCTCTGCGCTGTCAGCACAGAGCCTGATACAGACCTCAGTCTCATGACTGTGAGATTACAACCTGAGCAGAAATCAAGAGTTGGACACTTAACCAAACCAGCCACCCAGGCACCATGCTTTTCATTTTAAAAATGCTGAAGTCCAGAACTCACATTGCATCAGCCCATTTAACCCACATATTAATATGTAAAAGTAGGATGAATCACTCCAGCACCTCAATATATTTGGGAAAGATGCATTACGGAAAATCTGTTTTGAACCTTGTTAAGTACTCATACTTAATGCCTATTCAGGGGACTTTTTTAAATTAAACATTTTGTTGCATAAAGATCATTCTATCCAGATAGGATTTCTACTTCCAAGAAGGCCCTGGAACAGGTTTGCCCAGGACAGTCATCTCAGTACCTGCCCAGCTGAGGCACTGAGAGCGCTTGACTTTCTAAAGTCATCTCATTCTCATGCTCGCTTCGGCAGCACATATACTAAAGTCATCTCATTCTCAACAGACTATTCAGGGACTCAGCTGGGCTCCTAAGGCTTCGTGAGTATCCAAAGGTCCCCAGAAATTCCCATCTGGTGTCAGGCTCTGAGTGGCTGATGGCTTGGGTCAGGCCAGCCTGCTCCAGCCCAGTCAGGAGCCCCTGGCCACCAGTGCATCACTTCTTCACTTTCCACATCCTCAGGTTTCTAAGTGAGGAGAAATCAGGGGAACACACTAGTCCTGACTGTAGGGATACAATATGAACAGTCCTTCTAAAAGAATGGATAAGTAGGAAGCAGCAGGGGGAATTTCACTTGCATTTGAGATGTTGGATCGGTCCCTAAGCATTTTGCTCTCAGCCAAAACAGCTGAATGATGGATGCTTCCTGTGACTTTTTTTGCCAAACAACATACTAAATTCATCAACCTCAAAGGTAAATCCACCAACCCCCTTATTAATTTTAAGCGACATTTTTATTTTCTGAGCAGGAGCAGAATTTCTCAATGACTCTTTTATATAGATCAAGAAACAACTTCAAAAATATTTTAGCTTATTGGGGCACCTGGGTGGCTTAGTTGGTTGAGTTTCCGACTTCAGCTCTGGTCATGAACTCATGGTCCATGGATTTGAGATGCGTGTCAGGCTTTGTACTGACAGCTCAGAGCCTGGAGCCTGCTTTAGAGTCTGTCTCTCCCTCTCTCTCTGCCCCTTCCCCACTCGTGCTCTATCTCTCGCTCCCTCAAAAACAAATAAATAAATAAAAACAAGGGGCGCCTGGGTGGCTCAGTCGGTTAAGCGCCCGACTTTCGCTTAGGTCATGATCTCGCCATTCGTGGGTTCGGGCCCCGCATCAGGCTCTGTGCTGACAGCCAGCTCAGAGCCCGGAGCCTGTTTCAGTCTGTGACTCCCTCTCTCTCTGACCCTCCCCTGTTCACACTGTCTCTCTCTCTCTCTCTCCTAGAAATAAATAAAACATTTAAAAAAAATAGATTAAAAAAATAAAATAAAAATAAATAAAAACAAAATTAAAAATATTTTAGCTTATTTACTCAGATCAATATAGACCCAGAGAAAAATAATTTTCCTAAAATAGTACCCTATATTTGCTGGTTCACCCAAATAACTCTCCCCTTCTCTCTCTCTCTCATTGCTTCTTTAAAGGTAGCTGAAAAGCTGAACTGTTCCCTTTTTGTCCACCCCTGGGACATGCAGATGGACGGACGAATGGCCAAATACTGGCTCCCTTGGCTTGTAGGTCTGTGTCAGCTCAGAGTCTGGAAAAGAGAATAAAGCCTTTGGTTTTTTTTCCAGTTATCTCTGGAACACTAATATGTCAAAAAGAGTAGTGTAAATAATGAATAGGATTGTGAGTTGCTGAGCTTTTAGATAAGTGATATATATATTATCTTATTTAATTTTACTCGGATCCACACAAAATTCTTTGAGGTTAACATCATAATAACCACTTTATAGGTAGAGAAACTGAGTCTTGGAGTGGTTAGATAAATTGTCCAAGTCATACAGTTAATAAGCAAAAATGGAATTTACACAACTGTGTCTGACTTCAATGCTACCTCACTACACAGACTCCCAAAAAGGTCCCCAAAATAAGTAACCATGCCTATCTAATAGATTTTTTTAAGGAGCCAATAATAGCATCAGCTCTTACAAATGAGAACCCTGGAGTTACAAGTACAAGGTCAATTTCGAACACCGAAGGATCTGAGGCCCTAGATCGTAGATGACCCAGGCTTTTAATTTTCCTGTTATCTGCGCCTCTCTTCTGCTCTTTGTTCCTGCAGTATTCATTCACAGTTTCACATGAGCAGGAAAGGAGAGGGAAAAAGGAGAGACCTCTACTTGGCCTATCCAATTTCTTCTTATTATCTCTGATAACAAGAAATGGAGACAGGTGTGACTGTGGCCACAAGTAAAAAGTGCAGCTCATCTATAAACCCAATGAATACTGGGGTTCCCAGATGAACAACCCTGGATTTTCTTTAGGGAGGCCATTATCCATTCTCCCCTCAGCCCAATTAGTACAAGTAATTATAAAGGAATCACCACAAAAAATTAAATGAAGCAATATATTGAAAGTAAGAAAACTGAATTTCAGTTCCAACCAGTCTCTATGTCTCTGTATAACATGTGGCAAATCATTTTACCTTCTTAGGCTCATTTCTCATGTTAAAATGGGAGAAGCTGGTCTGGATTATCTTTCTGCTCTGACATTTTATGCCTCTGTGATTTTTTTTTGGAGACCAATGTATCTAGTAAGGCAGCTTCCTACCCATCCCCCACCAAATTCTCAAGCAACAATAAGCAAGAAGAGATAACCTAAGGGGCACCAATGCTGTCCAGCTCCAAAGAAAATCTTATCCTAATGCAACATAACACTTTGACAAGTCCCACAAACTTATTTACATTACAACCTCCCACATGAAAAACAGAGAGAACATATGCATAACGAGACATTTCATCATTCATTTATGCCACAAATAAATGTTGATCCTCTCTAGCATGATGGGCCCTGTACCTGGCACTATGGATACTGACATGGACAAAACCTCTGCCCTCCTAAAGCCTGTGTTCTGGTTAGAAGAAAGAGCTGACAAGCAAATGTATAGACCATAAATAAACAAACAGGCTAATTTCAGAATTCTATTGTGGATGGAGAAGTGGTCATTAGCAGATTAAAGAATTGCCAGCAGGGGAGGGCCAAGATGCAACGGACACTGAAAATATTCCCCTTTGGCTCCTGTATGGAGAATGGATTGTGCAATTATGGTCCAAGTAATTAATGGAAAGCAGAGTTACAGGACCAAAAGGAAGTGATGTTGTCCATCTCCATCCCCCAGCTTGAGGAAGCTCTACCCACAAACTCCTCCCTGGTGGACATGAATCCATTGTGCTTCCAGAATTCCCAGAAGGTCGGGAAGCCAGAGACGTCTCTGTCCATAGAGCAATGAGAGGCTTGGAGCAGGATGAGCATCTAGTAAAGCCCCATTTGGCGGCCAGAGAGTCAGTCTTCCCCAGTACAGATTTGCATGTGGATCTCCCAGAGATTTTTTTAAGTCACAGTCTGAATAGCAGTTGCCTGGAAATGTAAACCAGACTAACTGTGGAGATAAAGCTGTCAGCACGGAAAAACTGCTTCTTCTAGGAGCACAAAGTGCTTGAAATAATTCATTTTAATCCAGTTATTTTCAACCTCATCCCTAAGAAGCAGCAAAGATTTGGCAGGAATTATAGTTTTAGTTAATATTTATCGAGCACTAAGGAGCAAGAACAAACCCATTCTACATATGAAGAAACTGAAGCACAGAGAAGCAACTAATAATTGTTGTGCACCTCTCATGTGAAGCTCTGGCTGGAAACTTTCCCGACATCATCATTTGCAAGGTTCCAAATAGTCTTGCAACATGGGCAACAGTGTCCCCATTTTATAGGTGAAAAAGCACAAGTCGGAGGATGTTAAATAATTTGTCAAAGGCCAGGAAGCAGCACTGGGTGTTATATGGAAACCAACTTGACAATAAACTACATTAAAAATAAATAAATAAATGAAAATAATACAAAAAATAAAAATAATACAAAAAATAAAATAAAATAAATAAAATAAAATAAAATAAAATAAAATAAAATAAAATAAAATAAAATAAAATAAAAAGAAATTCTGTAGGGACATCTGGGCGGCTCAGTCGGTTGAGCATCTCACTCTTGATCTCAGCTCAGGTGATGATCTCAAGTTCGTGAAATCAAGCCCTGCATCAGACTCTGCAAGCTTTCCTTCTCTCTCTGCCCCTCCCCCACAAAATAAATAAATAACCCTTAGGAAAAAAAGGGGAAAAAAAGGCCAGGAAGCAGAAGATTGGAAGGGTTAGGGTTCAACCCAGACTCATTTACTCTGCTTGCCCTACCACATCCGAAAGTGAAGCTGGAGGAATCAGGACAAAGGCTGGGTCTTCTGGCTCCTTGACTGTGTTGGCCATTAAATGACTCCCCCTGCAAGTGGCACATAGGAAGCTTCAGATGGTCTGCTTGCCAAAGTAAAGGCTTGTCCACAACCAAGCCATGCTGAGGCAGCAGGACCTCATGTTTGTCACAACCACAGCAAGCTGCTGCCATTCCCCAACCACTAGCATCACCGAGCTTCTCACTTGAGATGACAAGCCCTGTGTCCTATGACTGTTTCCTCTTTTAGGAATGCCAGCAGAGACCACCATGGCCATCTGCTCCATGATCATGGGAGGAGTGTTTGAGAAATTTCCTAAACTCAAAGTGTGTTTTGCACATGGAGGTAAGACCCTATCTGTATTACTCAGCTCGAACTACCATAACAAAATACCACTGACTTGGTGGCTTAAACAACAGGACCTTATTTACTCACAGTCCAGGAGTCTAGAAGTCCAAAATCAAAGAGCCAGCAGGTTTGGTTTCTGGTGAGACCTGTCTCCGGGATGACACGAGGCTACTTTCTCACTGTGTCCTCACATGGCCTTTCCTCTGTGCACGCACAGAGAGACAAAGATTTCTGAGGTCTCTTCCTCTTCTAACAAGAACACTAATCCTATCAGATTAAACTTATTAAACCTTATGACTTCATTTAACCTTAATTACCTCCTTAAAGGGCCTGTGTCCAAATACAGTTATATTGGGGGTTAGGGCTTCAACATATTAATTTGAGGGACATAATGCAACCCATAACACGCTTGCAGCTATCATTCTAGTCATAAAATATATGATGGTTTGGGGACTAAATTCCATTTTTGTAGTTGGTCAAGTTAGTTTCGTTGGCATAGTTTTTATTTTGTTTAAATCCCTCTCGTCAGACTACAGGCTCTCCAGTTTGCAATAGCCCCTACCATTCACTATTATTTACAAATTGGCCTATTTCAGTCATTTACTTTTCCTGCTTGGTCCTTGTAGGAACTGGAGTTTGTGACTCTTGGGCACACACACACACATACCCCCACAACCACCACTTTTGATGGTTGCATACAGGGCAATACATTTTATGGATAGGCCGTCATTATTTGGACATTTCCCAGCTGATAGGTTGCCTCTGTATTTTGCTATTTTAAGCATGCTACATTTGAAAACCTTGACCACATATCTTTACACACTGGTCTTCTTTCTTTAGAATAAATTCCTCAAACATGAATTCATAGATGAGCTCATATCATTTGTTTTGGGTCATCTCCCAGCATTTGGGTCCCCATAGATTCTTTGTAAATAATAGACTACAGTAACTTCTCTTTGCATACAATATGACGGTTGAAAAATATCCTTTCCAATTGACACTAACCCCTCACTAATGGGTTTTACTCGCAGGTGGTGCCTTCCCTTTCACAGTAGGAAGAATTTCCCATGGATTCAACATGCGCCCAGATCTGTGTGCCCAGGACAATCCAACCAACCCAAAGAAATACCTAGGATCCTTTTACACAGACTCCTTGGTTCACGACCCTCTGGCACTCAAACTGTTAACAGATATCATAGGAAAGGTAAGTCAGGTCTGCCATGTGGATGGCTTATGGGAGCAGAGTGTAGGATCAGCAACTAGTTACTTGGCCTCTCTCTAAAAAAGGGATAGAAGAAAAGGCATTAGAAGAAAGGGGAAGGACAGTGATGTTTGGGATTAAATTTACTTGCACACAAGATCCTCTCCAGAACCTCCTTCAACATAGAGTGTGTTTCACCAGAGAATCATTATATATGCCAGAGAAATCCCAAATAATCTTCACAAGCTGGGTAGTTCCCTTAGATCAGCTCCTGCTCCTTAGGGTCATCTCTATACCCATCCAAAATGACATGTCGCAATATGGTAAGCAGGAAAGAGCTACAAGTTTTGAAGTCGAATTGACCTGGGTCAATTCTAGGCTCTACCTCTTACTGATTTGGTAAATTATAAACCCAACTGTCCTCATCCACTAAATGAAAATTGGAACATTAAAGAAGAAGGAAATGACACTTTCCAGGGAGGCAGGGGAAGATGGTGAAGGGTCTGTGTACCACCTGAAATTTCTTTCTGGAATAACATGACCTTCATTTTTTTTTTTTAATAGTTTATTGTCAAATTAGTTTCCACATAACACTCAGTGCTCATCCCCACAAGTGTCCTCCTCCATGCCCATCCCCCCCTCCCCCCACATCCATCAGTCCTCAGTTTTTGTCAGCATTCTTCATTTTTAAAACACTTCTCTTATTTGGCCGAAAATCTTCTCTAAGCTTCACAAGAACACATCTGTCTTTTGTTGTCATCTGCATATCTCCCTGTTGGTGGCATTTCCACTTTTAAGTATTTTTGAAAATGCTAATTCATTACCCAAGGGATACAGGAGTGCTGATGCATAGGGGCACATGTACCACAATGTTCATAGCAGCACCCTCAACAATAGCCAAAACATGGAAAGAGCCTAAATGTCCATCAACTGACGAATGGATCAAGAAGATGTGGTTTATCTATATAATAGAATACTACATGGCAATGAGAAAGAATGAAATCTGGTCATGTGTAGCAACACGGATGGAACTTGAGGGTGTTATGCTGAGTGAAATAAGTCAGGCAAAGAAAGACAGATATCATATGCTTCCACTTATAGGAGGATTAGGAGAAACTTAATGGAGGACCATGGGGGAGAAGAAGGGGAAAAACAGTTGGGGAGAGGGAAGGAGGCAAACCATAAGAGACTCTTGAAAGCTGAGAACAAACTGAGGGCTGATGGGAGTGGGAGGGGAAGGAGGGGGTGATGGGCATGGAGGAGGGCACTTGTGGGGATGAGTACTGGGTGTTATATGGAAACCAACTTGACAATAAACTATTTAAGAAAAAAAAAAAGAAAATGCTAAGTCATCAAGTTACATGATTTTTAGGGCAAAGTCCAGTTTGAATTAGAGAAAAGTCTGAAAAATTTACTATTTCAATTCAAAATTATTTCTAAATATCTATAGACAGTTTCCAAATTCTCCTCAGGAAAAAAAAAATAAGTTTTTCTTTAAAAATATGGGCATATTTAAAGATTTGCAATATGGCACTTGGATGGAGAGTAGATGCTAAGGTATTTAAAATCTTGCCTAGCAGAAAAAGAGGTCCAACATTTCAAAGTTGCAAGAAGTTCTCTGTCTCTAGAATGGGGACTTCATCCTACTTTAAAGCTCACTGTTTCTGTGGCTTAAGAAACTCACTAGACTATAAATGTTAAACATTCTGGTTTGGTAATAAATTATATAGTTGAGCTGTGCTTCTGAGCCTTCTAGCTTTTATGTTGTTCCTGACAAAATTAGTGCTGAATGGATTATGAATGTTGATGATCATTGGTTTGGACAGAGGGGTGATGGGGAGGAAATTACAAAAAGGAGAAACTAGAACAGACTGTGAGTTCTGGACTGTGAGCAGTAGAGAAGGGGGTGTGGAGAAGTGGAGTGGATTTGGGAAAAGAGTCATTCTAATGACCTCCCATCAAATCTAATACCCCTTGTATTCTCAGAAATAGTAACATCAGGAGAAAATGCCCCTGACAAATACAACATCCATTTTATGAGGGATACTATCCGCACCTTCAAACAACATTCAGGGCAAAACATATTGCCGAGGAATCAGAGCAAAAGAAGAACCTGGCACATGCCTTGTGGTAACCAGCAGATGGACTAGCGAGCACACGTGAGCATAGTTCTTTTAGAGATCTCCAGAAAAACTCAGAGGGCACTTTGCAGTTAGTGGTGTGCAGACCTTGCATTCAAACTGTGAAGGCTTGAGCCATTATAGCTTGGGCATCAAAAGCAAATGCGACCTCATTTTATGTGACCTCGCTGGCTGGTGAATCCAGGACATGGAAGCTGCATATATTAATAATTTGTATCCTCTCTAAAATATTAATGCTTCTTCATTCTAGTTATATTCACATTAGCAAAATGTCTCAAACAATCCCCAAACTAAAATGCTAAGGAAAGTCCTAGCATGACACTCAGTCAAGAGAGAAACCTGTCCACATTAGAACACAAGGACAGAATGCTGTGAAAGTCCAGGAAAGCAAAACTGGAACTCATAGATTATTTCATGGGCTTATGAGTTTGAAACAATGATTACCAGGCATTCAACAGATCTGTTAATGTATTAGGAACAAACAGTATGTAAATAGAAAATTAAGCAAATGAAAGAAAAGGAAATAATTTACTCCAAGAAAACAAACACCCATATGAGGGTAGGTAATCATTGTGAATTACTTGACTCATCAGTGAACAATATTTACAGTCGTAATAGTTTAAATACGATGTACTGGTTTAAGTGAAAATTCTAATTCTACTGGGAAAATGGAGGGGAGAAATTGGGGTAACAAAGCAATTCTCAAAGATCATGAAAGGAAGTCAGTAAATATTCTCTAAAGCTAATAAATTGAGAATAGAATAAGCTAATTACAGAAGAATGAAGGTAATTATCAGAAGATGCAAAGTTAAATACTGAAACTGGCTGTCTTGGAGGTTAAGAGGTAGGAAAGTAGGCACAAGACTGCTTTTAAAGATATTTCAATAATATCTGATTGTTTGACTATGTATAGGAATTACTTTGATAAATCAAAATTTTACATAATACCCTAAGAACAAATAGAACACATACAGACTGAATAGAATAATAAATATTTATATAAATAATATATTATGAATAAGTATATAATATGTATTATAAATATATATATACCAAATATAAATATATATATACCAACACTATTTGAGTTCCTACTATTCCTAAAACACTGTGCTAAGTGGAGGACCTAAATTAAATAATCTCTGACAGGTGTGAGGTGATATCTTATTGTAGTCTTGATTTGTATTTCCCTGATGAGGAGTGATGTTGAGCATCCTTTCTTGTGTCTGTTAGTCATCTTTATGTCTTCTTTGGAAAAATGTCTCTTCATATCTTCTGCCTATGTTTTAATTGGATTATTCATTTTTGAGGTGTTTAGTTTTATAAGTTCCTTATATATTTCAGATAATAAGCCTTTAGCGGATACATCATTTGCAAATATCTTCTCTCATTCTGGAGGTTGCCTTTGAGTTTTGTCGATTGTTTCCTTCACTGTGCAGAAAGTTTTTATTTTGATGCAGTCCCAATAGTTTATTTTTGCTTCTGTTTCCCTTGCCTCTGGGAATATATCTAGAAAAGCGGTGTTATAGCCCATGTCAAAGACGTTACTGCCTGTACTTTCTTCTAGGATTTTGGTGGTTTCAGGTCTCACATTTACATCTTTCATCCATTTTTAATTGATTTTTGTGTATGATTTAAGAAAGTGGTGTAGTTTCATTCTTTTGCATGTTGCTGTCCAGTTTTCCTAACACCATCTGTTGAACAGATTGTCTTTTTCCCACTGGATATTCTTTCCTGCTTTTTAATTGACCATACAATTGTGGATTCATTTCTGGGTTTTCTATTCTGTTCGAGTGATCTTGTGTCTATTTTTGTGCTACCACATTGCTCTGATCACTACAGCTTTGTAATATAACTTGAAGTCTGATATTCTGAAGCCCCCAGCTTTGCTTTGCTTTTCTGAGGTTAATTTGGCTATTTAGTGTCTTTTGTGGTCCCATACAAACTTTAGGATGGTTCATTCTAGTTCTGTGAAAAATGCTATTGGTATTTTTATAGGAATTGCATTAAATGTGTACTTTGTTTTGGGTAGTATAGACATTTTAACAATATTTGTTCTTCCAATCCATGAGCACTGAATGTCTTCACATTTCTTTGTGTCATCTTCAATTTCTTTCATCATTTTTTCATAGTTTTCAGAATACAGGTCTTTCACCTCTTTGATTAGGTTTATTCCTAGGTATGTTACTGTTTTTGGTGCAATTGTAAAGAAGACTGATTCCTTAATTTCTCTTCCTGCTACTTCATTATTGGTGTATAGAAATGCAAAGATTTCTATACATTGATTTTATATCCTGCTACTTTACTGAATTCATGTATCAGTTCTAGCAATATTTTGTAGAGTTTTGTATTCTTTATATAGAGTATCATGTCATCTGCAAATAGTGAAAGTTTTGTATCTTCCTTGCCAATTTGGATCCCTTTTATTTCTTTGTGTTGTTTGATTGCATTGACTTACAGTACTATGTTGAATAAAAGTGGTGAGAGTGAACATTCCTGTCCTGTTTCTGACAAAGAGGAAGAGTTCTGTTTTTCCCCACTGAGGATGATGTTAGTGTGGGTTCTTCATATATGGCTTTTACTGTATTGGGGTGTGTTGCCTCTAAACGTACTTTGTTGACTGTGAGGTTTTATCATGAATGGGAATTGTACTTTGTTGAATGCTTTTTCTGCATCTATTGAAATGATCTTATAGTTCTTATCCTTCCTCTTATTAATGTGATGTATCACACTGATTGATTTGTGAATATTGAACCACCCTTGCAACCAGGAATAAATCCCACTTAATTGGGGTGCATAATTTTTTCAATGTATTATTGGATTCGGTTTGCTGTATATTTTATTGAGAATTTTTGCATCCATGTTCATCAGAGATACTGACTTATAGTTCTCTTTTTTAGTGGAATCTTTATTTGTGCTTGGTATCAGCGTAATGCTGTCCTTATAAGATGAATTTGGAACTTTTTCTTCGTTTTCTATTTTTTGGAATAGTTTGAGAATAGGCATTAACTCTTCTTTAAATGTTTGGTAGAATTCACTTTTGAAGCCATCTAGCCATGGACTTTTGTTTTTTAGGAGTCTTGATTATTGATTTCATTTCTCTGCTGGTTATCAGTCTGCTCAAATTTTCTATTTCTTCCTGTTTCAGTTTTGGTAGGTTATATGTTTTTAGGAATTTATCCATTTCTTCTAAGTTGTCTAGTTTGTTGGCATATAGTTTTCCATAATATTCTTTCATAACTGTATTTCTGTGGTGTTGGTTGTTATTTCACATTTGTGATTTGATTTATTTGGTCCTTTCTCTTCTCTTTTTGATAAGTCTGATTAGAAGTTTATTGATTTTACTGATTTTTTTCAAAGAACCAGCTCCTGGTTTCATTGACTTGTTCTGTAGCTTTTTTTAGGTTTCTACTTCATTTGTTTCTGCTCTAATCTGTATGATTTCCTTCCTTTTGCTGGCCTTAGGCTTCATTTTTTGTTCTTTTACTAGCCCCTCTAGGTGTAAGTTTAGGTAGTTTATTTGAGATTTTTGTCGCCTCTTCAGGTAGGCTTGTATAACTATATACTTCCATCTTAGGACAGTTTTGCTGCATCCCAAAGATTTTTTTAAAAATTTTAATGTTTATTTATTTTTGAGAGAGAGAAAGAGTGCAAGTGGGGGAAGGTCAGAAAGAGAGGGAGACACAGAATCAGAAGCAGGCTCAAGGCTCTGAGCTGTCAGCACAGAGCCCAATGCAGAGCTCAAACTCACAAGTCATGAGATCATGACCTGAGCCAAAGTTGGACACTTAACTGACTGACCACCCCTGCATCCCAAAGATTTTGATGTTGTGTTTTCATTTTCTTTGCTTCATGTATGTCAGAATTTCTTATTTGACTTCCTAGCTGACCCAACCATTGTTTAGTACCATGATGTTTAACCTCCATCTATTTGTGGTCTTTCCAGATTTCTTCTTGTGGTCTACTTCTAGTTTCGTAGCATTGTACTTAGAAAAGATGCATGGTATGACTTCATTCTTTTTGTATTTGTTGAGCCCTGTTTTGTAACCTAATATGTGATCTATTGTGAAGAATGTTCCATGTGCATTTGAAAAAAATGTATATTCTGGGTCACTTGAGTGGCTCAGTCAGTTAAGTGTCTGACTCTTTATTTCGGTGATTGTTTTGTATATTTGGTGGTCGTCCCATTATTATTATGTCCCATATTTGGGTGCATAAGTATTTACAATTATTCTATCTTCTTGTTGGATTGTCCCTTTTATTATTTTATAATGCCCTTCTTTGTCTCTTGTTACAGTTTTTCTTTTGAAGTCTAGTTTCTCCAATATAAATATTGGTACTCTGGCTTTCTTTTGACATTGATTTGCATTATAAATTTTTCTCCATCACCTCACTCTCAATCTGTAGGTGTCATTAGGTCCAAAATGAGTCTCAAGACATAATACAGATGGGCCTTGATTTTTATCCATTCTGACACCCTATGCATTTAGTCCATTTACATTCAAAGTAATTATTGATAGATATTATTTATTGCCATTTTATTATTTATTTTGTGGTTGTTTCTGGATATTTTCTCTGATCCTTTCTTGTCTTCTTTCTTTCATGGTGTGCTAATTTTCTTTAGTGATATATTCAAATTTCTTTGTCTGTATTCTTTGCATGATTATTAGTGGTTTTAATATATAGTTACCATTAGGGTGTATTTAACCTCTTCTGCAAATAGCAGTCTATATTAAGTAGGTAGTTGCTTAGGTCTGAACCCATTATCTTCTCCTCTCCTCCCCATATTTTAGATATATGTAATTATATATTATATCCTTTTTGTGCATTTGAGTTCCTTGACTGACTTTTACAGAAATATTCATTTTTTCTGCTTTGTGTTTCCTGCCTTTATCACTTTTGGTCTCTCCTTACCACTCAGAGAATCCCCTTTAATATTTCTTGCAAGGCTGGTTTAGGGTCATGAACTCCTTTAGTGTTTGTTCATCTAGGAAACTATCTCTCCTTCTATTCTGAATTATAAGCTTGCTGGATAGAGTATTACTTGCTGCAGATTTTTCCCATTCAGCACTTTGAATATATCAAGCCCTTCTGGCTTGCCATGGGTTTGTTGAAAAATCTCCAGCTAGATTTATGAGTCTTCCCTTGTAAGTTAATGACTTCTTTTGTCTTTAAGTTTTTTTTCTTTGTTGCTATATTGTGCAAATTTAATTATATGTCTTGGTATTGGCCTGGTTTGTTGGGTTTTTTTTAAAAAATGTTTATTTTTTGAGAGAGCGAGAGCACAAGCAGGGGAGGGACAGAGAGAGATGGAGACAGAGGATCTGAAGCAAGCTCTGCACTGGCAGCAGAAGCCTGATGCAAGGCTCAAACTTATGAACTGGGAGATCATGACCTGAGCTGAAGTCAGATGCTTAACTGACTGTGCCACCCAGACACCCCTGGTTTTGTTGATTTTGATGGGAGTTCTGTTTCCTGGATCTGATGGTCTGTTTCCTTCCCCAGAATAGGGAAGTTTTCAGCTATTATTTCTGCAAAAAATTTTCTGTCCCCTTTTCTCTCTCTTCTTATGGGACTCCTACAATATGTATGTTATTACATTTGAAAGAGTCACTGAGCTCTCTAAGTCTATTTTCATTTTGCATGGTTCTTTCTTTTGTTCAACTCCACTGTTTCCCATTACTTTGTCTTCTCGGTCATAATTTGTTCTTCTGCTTCTTCCAGTCTGCTGTTCATTGTGTCAAGTGTGTTTCTAATCTCATTTATTGCTCTTGATCTCTGATTCTTTTTTAACTCTTTTATCTCTGTGGTAAGGATCTCATAATGTCTTTTCTCAAACCCAGTAAGTATCCTTATGATCGTTATTTCAAATTGTCAATCAGGCATGTTACTCATATATGTTTCACTTAGATCTCTGACTGTGGCCTTATCTTGTTCTTTCATTTGTGATACATTTTTCTCTGTCTTTGCATTTTGTCTAAGTCTCTGTGTTCTCTTAGAAAAGCCAGTTAGGTCTACTGCTCTGGAAAGTAATAGCCTTATGAAAAAGAGGTCATATAGTGCCCAGAGCCTGGCACTTCAGGGAGTGTCTCTGGTGTGTGCTACATACACTCTGCTATTGGTTATTCTGGCTGCTCTATCCTTCATGCTAGCCATCTGCAGAGGTTCTACTTGCCAGCTACGAGCAGCGTTTAGTCCCTGACCTGAATGTGAGGAGTTTTAGCTAGGTGTTCTCTGGTCTGCTTGTGAAAGGAGATCTGTTACCACCTCCACTAGAACTAAAGCCGTGCAAAACTCTCTGGCCAGGTAATATGGTCTGTGCTGGTCTTATGAAGGAAGGGCCATTAGGCTGTAACTAAGGCAAGCATGACTAATAAAGGTGGTTCTTCCAGAGTGTGTGGGTGCAGGGCTTGGTGTAAGCAAGTTAGGCAGCCAGTGTATGTACTGTGCTGCCTCCCACAGCTGGTTCTGTGTTTATGCTGAGGGGCAAGGAAGGAAAATGGCATGGGGTTGCTCCTTTGCTCCTGGAGAAGTGTCTCTGTGAACACTGCCACTCACGGATGCACTCCAAGAAGAGCAAATAACCTTCTCTTGTGTGTCCCTGGAGCTTTTCAGATCAGTGTTTCCATGTTGTCTGCCCCTGTGTTGTTTGCCTGACTTCTCCTCAGGAGCAGTGCAGTCCTCTCCTGGCTCTATCCCAGCCACGCCTCCTGACCTTTAAAACTCCAGGCTTTGGGGAACGCGGGTAGCTCAGTTGGTTAAGCATCCGACTTTGGCTCAGGTCATGATCTCACAGTCTTTGGTTCAAGCTCCATGTCGGGCTCTGTGCTGACAACTCAGAGCCTGGAGTCTGCTTCAGATTCTGTGTCCCCCTCTCTCTCTGCCCCTCCCTTGCTCGCTCTCTGTCTCTGTCTCTCAAAATAAAATAAAGACATTAAGAAAAACACCTATAAAAAATAAATAAATAAAACTCCAGGCTTTAAGCCTTGACGGTTGTAGAACTAAAAAAATTCAGTCCCTCTCATTTTCCAGTGTTTTGGGGTAACATTCTCCTTGTGTGTTCCCCTGTGTGCTCCTCTCTCTCTCACCCGTCTCTATGACAGCAGCTCCCCTCCATAGCAGCCATGAACTGTTTCTCCCCTAAACCACATCTCCTCACTTAGCTTCTTCAGTGTGGCCTCTTCTCTCCCTTTAATTGTGGAGTTTGTTCTGTCAGTTTCAAGGTCAATTTCTGGGGTATTTAGAATGATTTAATAGTTATCTAGCTGTGTTCATGGGATAAGGCAAGCCTAGCATTCTCCTATTCCACAACCCTCTTCCTCTCCTCTCCTGCTCAGGTGACATTTCATATTAAGTCACTTATCCCTCTTACCTTCAGGTTCCTCAAATGTAAAATGGAAATGATAACCATGCAGAGTTGATGAGAGGAGCTGACATAATACTATGCCAAAAGACTATACAAATGTCAGCAATTTATATCACCTATTCTAGTGCCTTCCAGGTAGGAGGTGTTAAGTTAATGTCTGTTTAATTGAGATCTTATAATGGTTTTGCAGATATGAGGCTAATCTTACTTTGCATTGATTAAATTAAACCAGGCTCCTCCTCTGGGAAATTATGTCTCAGGGAACAAACTGATTCCTTTGCAAGGTAGAATTTTTGTAGTAAGCTACACTATAATAGAGTTATGTTGTATTTACTGCATATGCTACTAATGGAAGAGGCTAATGAGATTATAGCTAATTGTTCCTTTTCTAGAAGACAGATGAACTCTCTTCTGTTTGAATTTATTTAGCAAGCCACATCTTTCAGTGTTCACAGCATTCCCTGAAAATGTGAAAAAGTTAGTACAATCCCAGCAGGTGAGCAGTTTATTTCTTTTCCCTGGCAGGAATATTAATCATTAATATTATCCTCTCCGTAAGTCTTTGACCTCATAGGGAATGTGTGTTGCCAGCTTTCAAGAGGGAAAAGTATGTTGGGGCAGTGTTGGTGCTGAGACATCAATCAGGATTATCCACTGCCTAAGAAAGAAAGCCAGTGTCTATGTAGACAGTATAATTTCAGGATCCCAGAAGCGGCAACCATGGTAACTAAAAGGCCCACCATTAGAATTATTCCTTTGGGTTTACAGAGTCTTTAGAAAAGCCCTGTAAAATGTAGATGTTGTCAAATGTTACACTAGCACAGATATCCTTAAAAATTGGCTCATGAGCATGGTGAATCCCACAGGAATAGAATCCTGGATCAAAGAAGACAGAAGAAAGTTCTAGCTTTGGGGAAGACAGAATCTGGTGCGTTACTTAGGAACCTGAGCTATCACAAGAGCTTAAGTTTCCCTGATCTTGGAAATGGGGCAACAGTCATCCAAGTCCATATTCTATGCCTCCTTAATCAGGATTCTCCACGTAATCCATTTAAAACACAATCAATTTGTAGTTATGAGATACCAGGTGGTAAAAATAGCAATACAAAAAGTATTTTTAACTCAAGAAGTATTTATTAAGCATCTATCAACTGGAGATTGCTATTAAGCAATGGAGTATGTGACCTTCATCATACAAGACTATACCTTGAGGAATTTCTTCTCCCCACCTCTTCCTTGCTATCTCTTTTTCCTCTGAACAAAAAATTCCATTAATAAGAACTTCATTTCCATTTATTTCATGCCTACTTCATTCTTCCTTATGAAATTTGTAACAAGTTAGAAATGGTCAAAAATTTACCAGAAAGTGTCAATAAAAGTTTTACAGATAAAGGGTATGAAAAATTAGCAAACCAGATTATCATAAATGGATAATTAACCTCCTACAGAGAGGAACTGTGAACAATAGTTACTAAATAATAATTGAATACTGCTAAAACATGAGTTTGGAGTTTGGCAAAAGGCATCCATAATCAAGTTAGCTAGGAGAGCAGGGAAATATCCTAACTAGGAAGGATAAACTGCAGAAAAGTGTTTTTTATTTCTGCTTTAAAATCCTTTGCTCTCTCCATATTAAAATGGTACAGACACATTCTTCCCCTCCCCAACCCCTCCCCCAGCCACCCAAAATGTATTTATATCCAAGAAGGCCATAATACTGAGAATGGAAGAATTCCTGACTAGGAAGCAAAATAAATTTCTAAATTTCGATTTCATGTTAGTGTAGTTAACAAATGTAATATAGCATGGGACTTTTTAAAATTATGTTGTGTTTTAGAATTGTAAACAGCTTTAGCAACAGGAGCCGAAATAAGGACAAATGAAGCTCCAGTGAATACAAAGCAGGCAGTTCAGAAGGAGATCAGCTGTTAGCACAGATGTGAGTAGACATAACTTTGGGTCTTTAGGGCTTCCATCAGCAGGTGCATTTGCTTGTTTTTTTATAGTAATGAATACGAGAATCTAGAAATACAGTTGTTAGTCCATCATGACCTTCCTCTAACTTTCTTATACACTTTCCCATATCATTTCGTGTAAATGTATTCATAAAACCCAGGAAAATCTTTTCTTTTCTGGTAAAACTCAAAGTGCATTTATTCTTACAAGAGGTTGAATTTAGCATATTTAAAATATGTTTAAGGGGCACCTGGTAGCTCAGTCGGTTGAACATCTGACTCTTGCTTTCAGCTTAGGTTATGATCTCATGGTTTGTGAGTTCAAGCCCCACATCAGGCTCTGCACTGGCAGTGAGGAGACTGCTTGAGATTCTCTCTCTCCTCTTCTCTGGCCCTACCACACTCGTGCTTGCTCTCTCTCTCAAAATAAATAAATTTTTAAAAACTTAAATATATTTAATATTTCAGGTGTAGTAACAATCAAGCAAGCCTCCCTCTTTCATACATTCAAGTATTCATTCCATCAACACACAAAACCACTTTCAGATTGATTATAAGCATATATCAGAGTTTTATTAAAAAAAAAAAGACTTTCTGAAAAGTCCAATTCAAATAATTCTGACAGAGATATTTTATAGGGGAAAAGATGGTTAGTTATTTTTAGACTGGATTTTAAAAAAGAAGACAGCTATCTAGTTAAGGACAATTAGCCTCTTTACATTATTGGTTAAAAATCTTAAGACTAGTTTGAAGACTAATAGTCAATGGATGGGATCTCCTAGAAGCTCTTAAACTCATTAACGTCTAACAGAAAATTACTCAAGTACTTTATCAAGAATGCTAATCTATGTTTGGTGACAAATGTTAACTAAATTTATTGTGGTGATCATTTTCATAATATATGCAAGTATCAAACCATTATGCAAGACAGCTGAAACTAACATAATGTTATACATCAATTATGCCTCAATTTTAAAAAAAGAATGCTTATTATTCCCCAGGAAGAACAGATAGCCATATCAGGTCACAAAATTCTGCCCCAGTTCAGATTAGGACAACTTTTTTTCTCTCATTTACTGGGGACATTTTGTTCCTTGCTAAGAAATTTGGGTTGCACCTTCTGGACAAAAGGAAATTATTGAAAGATGTTGAGCAGGGATGTGGCATGATCATATTTATATTCAAAACAGCACTCTCTCCAGTGTTAGATATTGATTAAAATGGATGAGACTGGAATCAGTTAGAAAACTATAGTAATGCTCCAATTTAATTTAATAAACATCCACTCTGTACCAGGCTTTTTGCTCAGAGCTGGACACAGTTTATGTCCCACTTCTTAGCTGAGTGGAGAAGATGGAGATACAAGCCTGGCTCTACCACATACTAGCTGTGCAACTCTAAGCAAGTTAGTTTTCATCTGTGCTTCCTCATCTGTTGAATGGGGACAATGAGAGGATCCTTCTCATAGAAAGATTGTAATGAGGGGCATTTGTGCAGCTCAGTCAGCTGAACGTCTGACTCTTGATTTTGGCCCAGGTCACGATCTCATAGTTCAAGCACCACATCACGTTCTGCGCTGGCAGAGTGGAGCCTGCATGGGATCCTCTCTCTCCCACTCTCTCTCTGACCCTCCTCTGTTCTCACTCTCAAAAATGAATGAATAAACTTTAAAAAAAAAAAAAAGACTTAAAAAATCTTAAAATTGGACATGAGAGGCCATTACTACAGCTCTTACAGAAATAGAAAGAATTATATGAAAAAAGTATGAGCAATTATATGCTAACAAATTAGATAACCTAAATGAAATGGAGAGATTCCTAGAAAGATGAGAGAAACTGGCTCAAGAAGAACAAGAACATGTGAAAACACCTGTAACAAGAGGTTAAAGTAGTAATTTTAAAATTTCTCACAAAGAAAAGCCCAGGACCAGATGACTTCACTGGTGAATTTTACCAAAAATTTTAAAAAGAATTACAACCACTTCCATCACATATTGTTTGAAAAAATACATATTAAGGAAACATTTCCTAACTTATCCTGTGAAGCCAGCATTACACTGACAACAAAATCAGACCAAGTAATCACAAGAAAACTACTAGCTAATAACCCTTTGAATATACATGCAAACTTCTCCAATGATATTTATTTAAACTCAATCTAGCAACGTATAAAAAGAATTATACACTATGACCTGGGATTTATCCCAGGAACACAAGGTTTTCCAACATGCGAAAAAAAAAAAATCAATCAATATAAAATGCCATATTAACAGAATAAAGAACAAAAACTACAAAATCATCTCAATAGATTCAGGAAAAGTACTAAACAAGATCCAACAGCCTTTAATGATAAAAATTCTCAACAACTAGAAGAAGAGATGTTCCTCAACCTGATAGGGAGCATCTATGAAAAAATCCACAACTAACTAACGATGATACACTTAATGGTAAACTGAAAGGTTCTGCTCTCACCATTTCCATTCAGTGATGCACTGGAGATTCTGGCCATGGCAATTAGGGTAGAAAAAAAAAATTAAAAGGATCCATACTGGAAAGGAAGAAGCATAATTATTTCAGATGGCATGACCTTGTACATAGAAAATCCTAAAGAATCTACAAATAAGCTATTAGGGCTAATAAACAGATTCAGCAAGATTGTAGGTAACAAAATAAATATATACAAATTAGTTATATTTCTATATACTAGCAATGAAAAACCAATAAAAATAATCCACATTATAAATTTCATTTCATTTATAATAGCATTCATAAGAATGAAATGCTTAGGAATAAGTTCAACCAAAGAAGTGCAAGACTTGGACACCAGACTATAAAACATTGCTAAAGGAAATTAAAGACCTACATAAATGAAAAGACATCCCAGGGTGCCTGGGTGGCTCAGTCACTTAAGTGTTTGACATTGGCTCAGGTCATGTTCTCATTGCTCCTGAGTTTGAGCCCCGCATTGGCTCTGACAACTCAGAGCCTGGAGCCTGCTTCAGATTCTGTGTCTCCCTTTCTCTTTGTCCCTTCCCCACTGACACTGTCTCCCTCTTTCTCTCAAAAATAAACAAACACTTACAAAAAGATGAAAAGACATCCCACGTTCATCAAAGAGTGAACTTGTTGTGATGAGCAGTGGGTGATGCATGGAAGTGTTAAATCACTATACTGGACACCTGAAACTAATATTACACTGTATGTGGACTAACTGGAATTTAAATAAAAACTTTTTAAAAGATATCCCATGTTCTACCGGTGAAATAAATAAATAAATAAATAAAAGATATCCCATGTTCATTGACTGGAAAACTCCATACTGTTCAATGGCAATAGTCCCCACATTGACCTACCGAGTCAATGCAATCCCTATCAAAAATTCAGGGGCCTTTTTTTTCTATTGCAGAAATTGACAAGCTGATCCTAAAATTCATATATAAAAGCAACAGACCCAGAATAGCCAAAGCCAATGTAAAAAGAAGAAGAAAGTTGAAGGACTCACATTTCTAATTTCAAAACTTTCTACAGAGCTACAGTAATCAAAACTGTGTAGTAGTGGCAAACGCCAGACATAAAGATCACCCAATTTTAAGCAGAGGTGCCAATGCAATTAAATGAGGAAAGAACAATCTTTTCAACTTACAGCAGGGAAATAACTGGATAAACACATGCAAAAAAAAAAATTAAGTTGTACTGCTTATTTATACCCCACATAAAAATTAACCCCAAAAGATCAAAGACCTAAGTGGAAAAATGAAAATTACAACAACTTAGGAAAAAATAGAGTTGAAAATCTTTGTGACCTTGGATTAGGCAATAATTTCTTAAATGTGACACCAAAAGCATAAGGAACCAAAGTTCCTTAGATAAATTGGACGTCATCAAAATTAAAAACTTTTGTACTTCATATATACTTCTAGTAAAATGAAAAGACAACCCACAGAATGAAGAAAATATCTATAAATATATATCTGATAAACCTCTAATATTCAGAAAATATTTTAAAAGACTTACAATTCAACTATATAAAGAAAATACATGGGCTTGAATAGACAAAAGATTCTGAATATATATTTCTCCAAAGACATAAAATGGCCAATGAACACACAAAAAGATGTTCCAGATAATTATTCATTAGAGAAATGTAAATTAAAACCACAGTGAGATATTATTTTATATCCACTATGATGGCTATAATTAAAAAGACAGACAATAACAAGTGTTGATGAGGATTGGGAGAAGTTGGAACCCCCAAACATTTCTGGTATGAAGCAGAACGCTGCAACCACTGTGAAAAGTAGCTCCTTAAAATGTTAAGTGTGGACTTACCAAATGACCCGGCAATTCCACTGCTAAGTGTATACCCATGAGAAGTGAAAAGATGTTCATACAAAAACTTGTACAAAAATGTTCAGAGGAGCAGTACCTAGGTAGTTAAGCATTGGCTCTTGATTTCTATTCTGGTCATGATCTCACAGCCATGAGATCTGCGCTGACAGAACAGAGCCTGCTTGGGATTCTCTCTCACCCACTCGCTTTCCGCCCCTCCTCAACTCATGCTTTCACTAGCTCTCAAAATAAGTAAATAAACGTTTTTTTAAAAAGTGTTCAGAGCAGCATTATCACAATAGCCAAAAAGTAGAAACAACCCTTGGGGCGCCCGGGTGGCTCAGTCAGTTGAGCATCCGACTTCGGCTCAGGTCATGATCTCACAGTTTGTGGGTTCAAGCCCTGCATCGGGCTCTGTGCTGATTGCCAACTCAGAGCCTGGAGCCTGTTTCAGAGTCTGTATCTCCCTCTCTCTCTGACCCTCCCCGCTCAAGCTGTCTCTCTCTCTCTCTCTCTCTCTCAGAAATAAAACATTAAAAAAATTTTTTTAAAGTAGAAACAACCCAATGTCCATCATCTGGTAAGTGGATAAACAAATAAGGTACATCTATACAATGGAATATTATTTCATTTAAAGAGGAAAGTACTGATTTAGGCTATGACATGGATGACCTTGAAAACAGTGCACTAAATGAAAGATGGGAACATGTTACATGATTCCATTTACATAAAATGTCCAAAACAGGTAATTCCATAGACACAGAGGGTAAATTAGTTTACCCTAGGAAGGGAAGAGAGAATGGCGAGTGCCTGCTAATGGGTATGGGATTAACTTTGGTATGATAAAAATGTTATGGAGTTAGATGATGGGAATGATTACACAAATTCATAAATATATTAAAACCCATTGAATTACACACTTTTAAAAGGTATATTTTATATTATGTGATTTACAGCTCAAAAAGGGGTGAAGGGATCTCCTCCATCCCCAAACCCTAATCTTCTTTTCCAGAGGCTAGTAATGTTATTTGTTTCTTGGGTACAATTCCTGAATAGACCATATACATAGAGACATTCATTTGTGTGTCTATTCATTCCTTGTTAAAAACAGAAATATGAGCATCGCAAATACATTGTCCTAGACTTTTTTCTCTTTACAATGTAACTTCAGCATCATTCCACTTTACAATATAACTCAGTGCTTATTCTATTTCAACATACATAAGTGTTCCTCATTCCTCTTTATTTGTTAGAAATCCTATAATTTAGTTTGCTAGTCTTTTGCTTTTATAAATAATGTTGCAAGTAATTTTCTTATATATATTTCCATTACAAGTGTATTAGTGGGACGCAGTTCTAAAAGTAAAACTTCTGGTTGAAAATGTGTTTTTCTTATTTTATTTTAATTGACTGCCATTATTGATTTCACATCTCTCTTTCTTAATAAATTATGAATTCTCTGAGGACAGAGAACGTTTCTGCTTGTTGGCCACGGTAATCTAGATTCTAACACATTGCTTGACATACTGCATTATATATTTATAGATGGACCAGCCTTTGTAATTTGTTGTACAAAGTATCAAATAGAGATTCAAAGCTACATCATTAAAAACAAAAACAAAAACAGATAACAGTTCAGTTTATACAGACAGGAATTATTCGGGGATTGGTTTTTGTTTGTCTTTACTTTTCATCCAGCTGTTTTTTAGTTTTTCCCTTTCAACTCTAATATGTTTTCAAAAATTATGGGATTGGGGCATCTGGCTAGCTCAGTCATGGAGCCTACAACTCTTAGTCTCAGGGTTGTGAGTTCAAGCCCCACATTGAATGTAGAGATTACTGAAAAATAAAATCTCTAAAATATATATATGGGATCAATTGTAACATGTCATTCTATGAAATACAGAATCCTTAATTTTATCTAAATATATCAGTACTCTTTATTAAATAAATACTTGCTTCTTATATTTAAAGGAGGATGGGAGTTGATTTGCAACATTAAGAAACCCAATAGCGACACCTGCTGGAGAAAATGTCAGAATACGTTTTGCATTCATTAAATCTTTTAACGTTTTAGATCAGTTTGTTTCTATTAACTGGAAGGAACTTGTTATTTTATCACAGGAGTGCTTGTAATAAGTTAATGTAATTGTGTTTAGAGGAGGTTCTTTGATGCTCTATTAAAAATTTTTTTCAGGACAAAGTCATTTTGGGAACTGATTACCCCTTTCCACTAGGAGAGCTAGAACCTGGGAAACTGATAGAGTCCATAGAAGAATTTGATGCAGAAACAAAGGTATATGCCTTTTACTCCATGGTCTTCCTGAGTTTTCCTGCTCTAATTCTTTAGTTTCAAAGTATGTACTTTGATACCTGACAACAAAGAACAAGGGAAACTTTATACTTAATATTCCGAGAATTGTTACTGGAAATAGCAAAACTATTAAACAGCAAAGGAAGATATGGTCTATGTGTGTGTGTGTGTGTGTGTGTGTGTATAATATACATAAAACATATATATACATATATATATATATATATAACTCAGCCATAAAAAAGAATGAAATCTTGCCAATTGCAATAACATGGATGGATCTACAGTATAAGGCTAAATGAAATAAGTCAGTCAAAGACAAACACCATATGATTTTAGTCATATATGGAATTTAAGAAACAAAACAAATGAACCAAAAAGAAACCAAAAAACAGACTCTTAAATATAGAGAATAAACAGATGGTTACCACAGGGAGGTAGGCTGGTAGATGCGTGAAACAGGTAAAGGGGATTAAGAGTACAATATCTTGATAAGAACTGAGTAAAACTATTGAATCACTATATTATGCACCTGAAATTAGTACAACAATCTATGTTAACTAACTGGAATTTAAATTTTTAATTACTCTTTTAAAAAGTTGAAAGCCAACCTAGTACAACTAAATTCATAAAGCAGGGAAAGAAAACTGTTAAGAAGCATATCACAATAACATATTTATGTTTACATGTTAGATGAATAAGAAAATGCCTAAGTTTTTCCTTTAATATTTCTGTAACAAATCTACCAATCTCAAAAATTGTAATGATTCCAGTTACTTGGATCTTGAGACTAAAGCCTTGATTAACAGGACTCAAAGAACCAGAACTTTCAAGTAACATTTTTCTTCTTTTGGCATTTGACTCGTAGGGTGGGTAAATGATACTAAAATGTGCTATAATGCTGCCACTGCCTATTTTGCCCCTTACGGTTATGAAGTAAGCATATAATGAGAGGTTGTATCCTCGGATCCCCTCTCCTTTGTCATCCCCCTCCAGTCCCACCATATCCTTCAACATATCAAGTTCTTCCTAAGGTCCTCACCATCAATCACAACTGGTGTGGCCAAAGATGAAGACATAGGGACAATTATTAACCGGAAAACTTCAGACTGCTTTATACAGGAAGTTTCCCCTTTGCCACGTACCCATCTTAAGCCACTAAAAGCCCTGGACTGTTAAATATTTACTTATTTAAAGTAAAAAGCATGGTACCTATGTGGCTCAGTCGGCTAAGTGTCTAAGTCTTGATTTTAGCTTAGTTCATGATCTCACGCTTGATGGGGTTGAGCCCCATGTTGGGCTCTACACTCACAGTGTTGGAGTCTGCTTGGGATTCTCTCGCTCCCTGTCTCTCTGCCCCTCCCCCACTCATGCACGTGCATTCTCTCTCTCTCAGAATAAACATTTAAGCTAGCTTAAAAATAAATAGATAGGTAGATAGACAGATAGACAGGTAGATAGATAAAGTAGGAACCTATAGTAAGGGTTTTTTTAAATTTTCCTTTCTGCAACAAACATTGAAAATGAAAAACTTTCTATAAAGTTAACCAAAATTAAACTGAAATCAAATTACCCTAAGTATCCCAATTAAACCTTTAATGGAGGGGCATCTGGGTGGCGTAATCAGTTAAGCATCTGACTCTTGATTTAGGCTCAGGTCATGATCTCACAGTTTGTGGGTTCAAGCCCCAAATCTGGCTCTGTATTGACAGTGCAGAGCCTGCTTGGGATTCTGTCTCCCTCTCTCTCTGCCTCTCCCCTGCTTGTGTTCTCTTCCTCTCTCCAAAAAAGTTTTTTAAAAAAGAATTTATAAAACTTTAATGGAATAATAACTATTATTATTTTATGCCTCTAGTTACTTAATTTCATGTGCTATGATTTTTTTTAATATTTATTTATTTTGAGAGAGAGAATGTGAGCAGCGGCAGAGGCAGAAAGAGTGGAGAGAATTTCAAGCAGGCTCTGCACTGTTAGCATGGAGCCCAACATGGGGCTCAATCCCCTAACTGCAAGATCATGACCTTAGCCAAAATCAAGAGGCAGTCACTTAACCAACTGAGCTACCCAGGTGCCCCTATGCCTATGACTTTTAAGGTCAAAGTTTTTTTAAACTCTTGCATGAAAATTTCACACTGTTACAAATTCATGACATTCCTTAAAAGGTTGCTCACTGTAACACTGTTTATAATAAAAAACTGAAAAGAATCTACAGGGGAATAATTAAATAAAATATATCCATACAATGGAATGTATTAAAAAAAATAAAAATCAATTTCCAAGATATATTAAATTTTAAAAGCAAGGTACAAAACAACACATATAGTGTACTTCCATTTGTGTATACTATCCATTTATGAAAAAAATCCATATACCTAAATTTAAGTATTTGCTTATATATGCACAAATACTTCTGGGAAAACAGACAAGAAACTAATACATCTGGGAAGAAAAAGTACTGGCTGGGTGACAGTAGTGAAAGGAAGCATCCATTTTACATCTTTTGAATTTTGAGCCATGTGAAGGTAAATTTCACTTAAAACATTTTTAAATGAGGGATGCCTGGGTGGCTCAGTCAATTAAGTGTCTGACTTTGGCTCAGGTCATGACCTCACGGTTTGTGAGTTCCAGCCCTGCATGAGGCTCTGTGCTGACAGCTCAGAGCCTGGAGCCTGCTTCGGATTCTTTGTCTCCCTCTCTCTCTGCCCCTCCCCTGCTGATGCTTTGTCTCTCTCTGTCTCTCAAAAATAAATAAATGTTAAAAGAAAGTTAAAAACTTTACAAAAAAAAATTTTAATGAAATAAACCCATTTGATGACCACAACAACACTGGGAGGCAGTTGCATTCCACCATGTAGATGTAGAGGCAGATGTAGGTGTAGATGTAGACAGAGGAGGAAAACAAGATTCAGGTGCTGGGTGATTTACCAAAGGCAATATTAACCGTTGGATTACAGCACATGGTACCAACCTATTTGTAAAGGTAAAGCACATAGTTTCTGAATGCAGCAATAGTCACTCTAAAAGCTTTCTTTAGAGGGGGATGGCCCAAGTGCAGATCAAGGAAACACCCCGAGTAAGAGGTCCCTGCTTAAATCACCCGCTTTCCAAGGCTGTGAGAACCCTGAGGTGGTCAAGACACACTGAAATGCATTAATATCCACAGATGTTACACAAGCCCACACGTTTCCTTCTACTCTTGCCTGCCCTCTGCAAGCTGGACGTATATCAATTAGGATATCACGAAAGTTACCCCTTACGTCACAGGAGTTCCTTTGTGGAGCAGACCTAGTCTATAATTTGGAAGAAAGTGAAGAAAAAATTCGGAGTCCTTTTCTCATCTGAAATCTATAAATATACATACTTGTACCATATTCTGAGGTGCTTCATCTGTCACTTCTCTTGCACCCAAAGAGCATATCTTTTACTCAGGGCCATGTGAAGGGACAACACTTATGCCTAGAAACTGGAAGATGCCTACAAGACTCTGGACACTGTTTCCAGCTTTCTTGTCCCACACACCTAAACCAGACCTTTTCTCCATGCAGTTGACATTTGGACAACAATGAGTTAGGGGTGCCAACCCCTATATCGAAATCCATGCATAACCTTTGACTCCCCAAAACCTTAACTACAAATAGCCTCCTGTTGACCACAAGCCTTACCAATAACATAGTCAATCAACACTTATTTTGTATATTACATGTATTTTACACTGCAATGTTAGAATAACACCTAACTTTTAAAAAAAAAATACTTTTCAGTACTTCTAGGTTACACAATTTGCAAGATTTGCCAAACTGTCATAAATCTCCAAAAAATTTTCTAACGTATTTATTGAAAAAAATCCAAATGTAAGCAGACCTACACAGTTCAAACTCATGTTATTCAAGGGTCAACTGTATTTGCCTCTAAATAGTCCTTGAAGCCCATTTGAGGTCTCCAAAGAAGGGCATTTTCTCCTAAGAGGGCTCTCCCCACTAATAATTCTCCTTTGTTCCCATGACCAAGTTTCAAACTTAGATTTCAAATAGTGGGGCAAAACAGGGGTCAAGAGATTCATTGTTTAACTGGCTAAAATTTTTCTCTCACAATGAAAATTCAGCTTTTAAAAACCTGATGAAGACACTCAGTAAAGTATTTTTAAATCTTTTTTTATGTTTTATTTATTTCTAGGAGAGAGGGAGAGACAGCATGAGCAGGGGAGGGTCAGAGAGAGAGGGAGTCACAGACCGAAACAGGCTCCAGGCTCCGAGCCGGCAGTCAGCACAGAGCCCGACGCGGGGCTCGAACCCACAAACCGCGAGATCATAACCTAAGCAAAAGTCGGACGCTTAACCGACTAAGCCACCCAGGCGCCCCAGTAAAGTATTTTTAAACAACCATTAAATGATGCTTTAAAATAAAACCTGAGCATTCCACTTTTTTTTTTTAAATATGTATTTATCTTGAGAGACAGAGTGTGAGCAGGGCACAGAGAAGGAGACACAGAATCCGAAGCAGGCTCCAGGCTCTGAGCTGTCAGCACAGAGCCTAACATGGGGCTTGAACTCACAAACTGTGAGATCATGACCTGAACTGAAGTCAGACACCCAACCGACTGAGCCACCCAGGTGCCCCGAACATCCCATTCTTGACATCAGCTCAGGTCATGATACCAGGGTCATGGGATTGAACCCCACATAGGGCTTCTGGCTGAGTGTGGAGCCTGCTTAAGATTCTCTCTCTCTCTCTCTCTCTCTCTGCCCCTCTCCTCCACTTACACTATCTCGCTAAAAAATGAAATGAAATGAAATGAAATGAAATGAAATGAAGTGAAATGAAGTGAAATGAAATGAAATGAAGTGAAATGAAATAAAATAAAATAAAACCTTTTCTTTTCCTTTGCAGGATAAACTCAAAGCTGGAAATGCTCTAGCATTTTTGGGTCTTGAGAGAAACCAATTCGAATGACTGAATTTACTACAAAGTCAAACATTCAAGAAGATATTTTATTTTTGTTTTTAAATATGTATCACACATGCATTACTAAAATCTTATTTTGAACTATTTTATCCAGAAATAGGATATCCACAAATGTTCTATATTATTCATAACAAAAATGACTCACAGAATTTTTCATTCTGAAAGGCAATACATTATTTCATGTGCAAATCAAAATGATTTTCCCAGCACTTTTTAACTTAATGGCAGAAATAAAAAGCAAAATGCCATTCATTCATGATTTATATGGAGAAAGGCCAATCCAGACTCATCCTGTAGGGCTCAGGTAGGTTCTCCACTTTGAGCAAGTATATGTGAATGGGGCCCAAAGAACCTGTTTTCATTCACTTTTAACACCTCCCATTAGTCCACAACTGGGCTGGAAATGCTTTAGATTCCAAAAAAGATAAGTGATATATGTGTATGTCTGTATATATTCCATAATCTCTAGAGAGTTTATAGCTCAATTAAAGAGGCAAGACACATGTTCCTGGAATAATTACTAAGCAATACTTTAGGAATCACGGAAGTTTCAGTAAGAAAAATTCATTTGGATTCAAACTGGGGCAGATCTTCATAGAAGTTGGGCTGAGTCTCTAAGGATAGACAGGCTTGTTCAGAATTGGAAGATGGGAAATAGACAAAGGGGCAAAACTATAAGAACAGAGGTTTCAAACTGAATGAGAACTTAACCTATTCTGGAGAAAAGTTCCAGAAAAAGGTCATTTATCTTTACCAGAAGCACTTTTAATTTTAAAATACTGAGCAAAGTGAGTAAAGCTAGTTCTGGAGATTGAGCGGGGTGATTCCAGGGTAGCCTTGTTCTACTTACTTCATTTATGGTGGTCCCATCGGAGATGCTGAAAATGAACTTGGTCCTGGGAGGGGTGATGAACATCTGTGGTTCATGTGCCTCTGGCTAAATTCTAAAAACCAAATATAATTTTTCAAAATTACTCTCTTGCCTTGGACTCATTCATAGTTCTTTTCCCTTCCATTAGCCCAGAAAACCAAGAGTTCAGTATTGGCATGTAATTTTTAAGTTTTTTTGAAAAGTCAATACATGAATATAATAGAAGAGTTCGAATAGGTCAAATTCAACCTGTCCCAGAAGGAAACGTTTTTACCTGTTCTTTTGAGTATTCTTGCAGAGATCATCTAGGACTATACAAGTACTTACAGGTACAGATTCCTCTGTTCATTTTACCCAGACAGTGGCATCTTGCTTTGTCTTTTTCTACTTAATATGTTAGTGATCATTCCACATTTAAGCTGCCTTCTTTTTATAACAGTCTATCTTAAGTTGGTAACTTAAGTTTGGATGCATTCTAAAGCTCTACAATTGAACTTAGCCCTCACATTTTACATCTTTCATATCACAATTTTCATCTTTTTATCTTATGTGTCCATTAACAAATTATTGTAGTTACAGTTAATAATGCTTTTTTTTTTTAACCTTCACACAAGCTTTGTAAGTGATTAACCCAACACCTTTGCAACATTAGATTATTCTACATATTTACCTTTACCGGTGAGACTTATATTTTGATGTTTTCCTGTTCCTAATTAGTACCTCTTTAATTTCAGCTTAAATAAGTCCCTTTAACATTTCGTGTAAGGCCAGTCTAGGGGTGATGAGCAACTTTAGATGTTCTTTGTCCAGAAAACTCTTTATCTTTCAATTCTGAAGGAACTTTGCCAGGCATTCTTTGTTGACCAGTTTTGTTTTCTTTCAACACTTTGATGCCTTCTTCCTTTAAATAGCTGAACAGTATTATGTTGCAATTCAATTCAAGGACAGTCATGCTTCTACTCTTTTGCAGTGTTAAACTACTCCTAAGAACACCCTTATGACATAAAATGTTGAAAATCCTTTCATATGCTTATTTGCTATCTGTATATCTTCTTTGTGAGGTGTGAGTTCAGGTCTTTTACCTAGTTTAAAAGTGGGATGTTTTCCTCTCAACAAAGTGGGCTTAGAGGAAACATACCTCAACATACTAAGAGCCAGACAGATATGAAAAACCCATACTCAACATCATACTCAATGGTGAAAAACTGAAAGAATTTCCCCAAGGTCAGTCTCAAGACAAGGATATCCACTCTCACCACTTTTAATTCAATATAGTCCTCAAAGTCCTAGCCACAGCTCAGACAGCAAAAAGAAGTAAAAGGCATGGAAATTGGTAAGGAAGAAGTAAAACTCACTATTTGCAGATGCTATATACAGAAAACCCTAAAGACTCCACCAAAAAAAAAAAATTAGAACTGATAAATCAATTCAGTGAAGTTGCAGAATACAAAATCAATATACAGAAATCTGTTGCATTTCTATAAATTAATAAAGAAGCAGAAAGAGAAATTAAGACAATTCCATTTATAACTACACCAACACACACACACACACACGCGCGCGCACACACACACACACCAAGAATAAGCTTAACCAAGAGGTAAAAGACCTGTACTCTGAAAACTATAAAACATTGACGTAAACAAATGGAAAGCTATTCCATGCTGATAGACTCAAAGAATCAACACTGTTAAAATGTACATGCTTCCCAAAGCAATCTGCAGATTTAATGCAATCCCCTTCAATATGTAACAGCACTCCAGCTGATCTTCTCTCTCCCTCTCTCTACTCCTGCCCTGTTCTCTCTCTCTCTCTCTCTCTCTCTCACACACACACACACACACACACACACACACACACTCTAAATAAATAAATAAATAAATAAATAAATAAATAAATAAATAAATAAATTTTTATACAAAAATTTGCTCCTGAGTAATGGCCTTTCAAGCAGTGGGCAGCTGAACTTGGGTGCAGTAACAAAAATACCAATGGCATTTTTCACAGAACTAGAACAAATAATACTACAATTTGTATAAAACCACAAAACACTTCAAATAGTTAAGGCAGTCTTGAGAAAGAACAAAGCTAGAAGTAACATAATCCCAAATTTCAAGAAATACTACAAAGTTGTAGCCATCAAAGCAGTATAAAAAATAGACACATCGATCAATAGAACAGAATAGAACACAGATATAAACATGCTTACATGGTCAACTAATACATGACAAAAGAGCAAGAATATGCAATGAGGAAAAGACAATCTCTTCAATAACGGTGCTAGAGAAACTGGACAGCTGCATGCCAAAGAATGAAACTGGACAACTTTCTCACACCATACACAAATGGTGTGAACTCAAAATGGATTCAAGAACCGATACGACAAAACTCATAGAAGAAAATATAGGCACTAATCTCCTGGACATCAATCTTAGCAACATCTTCCTAGATATGTCTCCTCAGGGAGAGGAAACAAAAGCAAAAATAAACAAACTACTGGGACCACATCAAAATAAAAAGCTTTTGCATTGTGAAGGAAACCATCAACAAAACAAAATGAAGATATTTGCAAATGATATGTCCAATGAGGGGTTAATATCCAAATATATAAAGAAGTTATACAAGTTTACACCAATAATAATAATAATAAAATTCCAATTAAAAGTGAGCAAAGGCCCTAAATAGACATTTTTCCAAAAAAGACAGATGGCAAACAGACACATGAAAAGATGCTCAACATCACTAATCATCAAGAAAATGAAAATCAAAACCATGAGACATCAACTCATACCTGTCAGAATGGCTAAAATTAAAAACACAAGACATAGGGGTGTCCGGATGGCTCAGTTGATTAAGCGTCCAACTCTTGATTTCATCTCAGGTTGATCTCATGGTTCATAAGATCAAGTCCCGCATTAGGTTCCACACCATTAGCACAGAGCCTGCTTGGGATTCTCTCTCTCTTTTCTCTGCCTCTCCTCTCTTTGTGCTGTGCTCTCTTTCTAAAAATAAAAAAAACTAATTAAATAAAAAAGAAATAACAAGTGTTGGTGAGGATGTGGAGAAAAAAGTACCCTTATGTAGTACTCGTGGGCATGTACACTAGTGCATGGTATGGAAAATGGTATGGAGGCCCATCAAAAAGTTAAAAATAGGGGGTACCTGGTTGGCTCAGTCAGTTGAGCATCTGACTCTTGATTTTGGCTCAGGTCATGATCTCATGGTTTGTGAGTTCAAGACCCTCATAGAGCTCCATGCTGACAGTGTGGAGACTGCTTGTAGTCTCTCTCCGTGTCTCTCTCTCTCTCTCTGCCTCTAGCCTGCTCTCTGGTGTTCAGTCTCTCTTTCAAAATAAACCAAAAAAAAAAAAAAACTATTAAAAATAAAAATACCCCATGATCCAGTAATTCCACTACTAGGTATTTACCTAGTGGAAAATGAAAACACTGATTTGAAAAGATATATNCCATGCACAAAAATAAACTCAAAATGGATAAAGGACCTGAACGTGAGACAGGAAACTGCCCATCAATGGATGAATAAAGATGTCGTGTGTGTGCGTGCACACACATGATGATATATTACTCAGCCATAAAAAAAGAGTGAGACCTTGCCATTTGCAACAACAGAGATGGACATAAAGGGTATTATGCTAAGTGAAATAGACTGAGAAAGACAAATATCATACAATTTCATTTATATGTGGAATCTAAAACAAACAAACAAAACAGACTCTTAAGCACAGAGAACAAACTGGTGGTTCCCAGAGGGGAGGTTGGTAGGGGGATGAGCGAAATATATAAAAGGGATTAAGAGAGGCACCTGGGTGGCTCAGTCAGTTAATCGTACGACTTCAGCTTAGGTCACGACCTCACGTTTCGTGGGTTTGAGCCCCGTGTCAGGCTCTGTGCTGACAGCTAGCTCAGAACCTGGAGCCTGTTTTGGATTCTGTGTCTCCCTCTCTCTCTGACCCTCCCCTGCTCAAGCTGTCTTTCTCTCTCAGAAATAAAAAACATTAAAAACATTTTTTAAAAATAAAAGGGATTAATAGGTACAAATATCCAGTTATAAAATAAGTAAGTCAGTGAGATGAAGAGTACAGCATAGGAAATATATTGAATAACCTTGTAATAACATACAGTAACATAAAAACTACTTATTATGGTGAGCATTGAGAAATGTATAGAATTGTTGAATCTACATGTTCTACACCTATAACTAATTTAAGATTATGTTAATTATGTTTCAATTTTTTTCATTGGGATATTTTACTGTTGAATTCTAAGAGTTATTTTATATTTTGGATACAAGTCTTTTATCAAATATGTGTTTTGTAGATTTTCTCATATTTTAACTCTCTTGGCAGTGTCATTTGCAGAGCAAAAGTCTTTAATTCTAGTGAAATTCAACTTAATTTTTTCTTTCATAGATCATGCTTTTGGTGCTATATGTGAAAACAACTGCCAAACAAAAAAAAAGGTTGCCTAGTCTTCTCCTATGCCATCTTCTAGAAACTTTATAGTTTTGCATTTACATTTAGGGATATGATCTACTTAGAATTCATTTTTGTGAATAGTGTGAGGTTTGTGTCTTTTTTTTTTGTATTTGAATATCCAGGTTTCTTTAAAAAATTTTTTAAAATGTTTTATTTCTGAGAAAGAGACAGCATGAGCAGGGGAGGGTCAGAGAGGGAGATACAGAATCTGAAACAGGCTCCAGGCTCTGAGCTGGCTGTAAGCACAGAGCCCAATGTGGGGCTCAAACCCATGAACCATAACATCATGACCTGATCCGAAGTCAGATGCTTAACTGACTGAGCCACCCAGGTGCCTCTTGAATATCCAGTTTTACTAACATCATTTGTGGAAAAGACTATCCTTTCTCAATTACATTGCCTTTGCTCCTTTGTCAAAGATCAGTAGACCATTTTTGTGGGTCTATTTCTGGGTTCTCTATTCTGTTTCATTGATCTGTCTATTCTTTTGCCAATATATGTTATCTTTATTACTGTAGCTTTGAGATCAGGTAGTGTCAGTCCAACTTCTTTGGATTGTGCTGGTTTTGGGGGGTCTTTTTTTGCCTTTCTTTCTTTAGAATCAGTTTGTTGGTATCTACAAAATAACTTGCTAAAATTTTGATTGGAATTGCATTGAATCTATAGATCAAGTTGGGAAGAAATGACATCAAATGTTAGTGTCTTCCAATCCATAAACCCAAAATATTATTCCATTAAGATCTTCTTTGATTGCCTTAGAGTTTTCTACACATAGATCCTGTACCTATTTTAGATTCATACGTAAGTACTAATTTTTGTAAATGGTATTGTGCTTTAAATTTCAAATATCAATTCTACATTACTGGCATATAGGAAAGCAAATGATTCCTGCGTAATAACTTTGTATCTTAAAATCTTGCAATAATCCCTTGTTTTACATTTTTTAATACTTTGAAATTTCCTATGTAAACCATTATGTCATCCCTGAACATAGTTTTTCCCCCCTTCCCAATCTGTTAACTTTTTATTTACTTTTCTTACTGTATTAACTAGGATTACCAATACAATGTTGAAAGGTGTGGTGAGAGGGGACATCCTTGCCTTAGCAGGAAAGCTTCTAGTTTCCGACCATTATTTATGATGCTAATAGGAGGGTTTTAATAAATTTTCTTTAACGAGTTCCCTTATAGTCCTAGTTTGAGTTCTTTTCATAAATGAGAGTTGGGGGTAAGCACCTTATCAATGTTGCTTTAAATCGACCTATCCCATAACTTCTCTAAGCAGGGACAGATGTGAAGCAAGCAACTTAGGTTAAGATACAAAGTTATGCAGGCAACTGTTACAAACTGCCTATCGCAACTAAGTCAATAGCTCTGTATTGAACATACGGCAGGTACAGCCAAAGACAAGATACAGCAATACACTGGGCATAGGCTAAGCCCCCAAACAAGGACAAATGCCTGGAGTATTAATGAGAAAATCACTTAAAAGCATTATCAGTTTCTTTTCAGAAATGTCTGCCTGTTCTCTGCAGTCTTTGCCAAATAGTTTAAGTTGTTTATTTTTGAGAGCAAGTGAGCACACACGAATGGGGAAGAGGCAGAGGGAGTGAAAAAAATCCCAAGTAGGCTCTACACTATCAGCAGAGCCCACGGTGAGGCTCTATCTCAAGTATCTCAAGATCATGATCTGAGCTGAAATCGAGTCCAATGAGCCACCCAGGTGCCCCCAAAGAGTTAAAATTTAAAAGATAAGTTTTATTTACAGGCCAGTAGGCCATGGCTCAGAGCCGGAGACCTATCTACTCGGGCAATGAAACTCTGTTGCAGTAATCTCTTACAAAGATAGAAGAGATTAATCCGTTGATACGGGTGGTGTTAGTCTTAAGCACTAAACAAAATTTTAACCTAGTTCCTCTTGTACTGTTTCTCCTTAACTTGCTGTTTTGAAATCAGAGTGTGGTTTAAAAACACACTACCGATATCCAGTTTTAAAATTCAGCTCGTGGGGCGCCTGAGTGGCTCAGTCGGTTAGACGTCCGACTTTCGCTTAGGTCATGATCTCGCGGTTCGTGGGTTCGAGCCCCGCGTCGGGCTCTGCTGACAGCCAGCTCAGAGCCTGGAGCTTGTTTCAGTCTGTGACTCCCTCTCTGACCTTCCCCTGCTCACGCTGTCTCCCTCTCTCTCAGAAATAAATAAAACATTTAAAAAAATCAGCTCGAAAAACACGCCTCGAAATCTAGTTTAAAATTTCAGCTCCTCTAGTTTCTAACCGGATACCTNCTTCACAAACGAGAAGCGCTGTTTCTCATGCACTCTTCCCAGGTGCGTTCTCCCCCGAGTCGCCCGAAAGCAGAGGCGGTCCATCGTGGACACCTCGTAGAAACGCCTAAGCAGACCAAAAACTGTAGGAAAATGGAGGTTGCGGTGTGCGCCTGCAGTAGGGTACGACTTTTCTCGCTTTCAAGCGCCGCCAGACTCGCAGGCCA